>NC_049903.1:21866047-21981047 GCF_001411555.2 Juglans regia
CTCTCAGACCCTCACTTCTCTCATCTCTGTCTCTGCTGCCTCACAGTGACCCAGGCACCCAGTTCCGCTCAACTCTCCCTCTCTCTGAGTTTCCGGCGCCGCCCCCAGCTACCAGCGTCTCCTTCAACGTCGCCGTGCGCATCCGGTCCCTTTCTCTGCATCTCACCGAAGATCCGAATCCCGAACTCGAAGGTAAGAAACTCAAACCCTATCCTATTTTATTTTGTTGTGATTTATATTTTTAATGGAGATTGGAGGAAGGATGGGGTTTATCGGAGATGGAGGATGGGATTTTTGTGAATTGTGTGCTGTGGAGCTTAGATTGTGCATGTGTTTTGGTTTGAAATTTGAATGAGTCCGTGAAATGCATGTGAATTGTGTTTGTTTTCTCATTTCTGTAATTATTTCGGTTTGGATTGGAATTGATTGTGTAATTAATTTGGATTGGAACCCCTAAATTAATTTAGGGCTTCGAAACCCTAAATTAATTTAGGGGATTCAAAGATTGAAACCCCTAAATTAATTTAGGGCTCAAATCCGAAACCCTAAATTAATTTAGGGGTTTCAATCTTTGAAACCCCTAAATTAATTTAGGGTTTCGAATACAGTCTGTCTCTAAAATAATATTAATATATATATATATTAGGATTATTAATATGACTAATAATTAACTATATATTAAAAAAATTACGATAAAAAACTATATATTATAAAAATTTAATCAAGAATTTCTAGTCATTATACGTGATTTCGGATCGACCATGTTTAAAATCTAGTACTTCTGTTCATGCATAAAAAATAGGTTGAAACCAAACTAATTAACTCTCTTATATAATTAACTCTCTTATATAATATATATTTAATTTTTTTTTATTATAACTCATATATCTGAAGGTTTCTTTTTCAGATTTGGGGGATTTTTTTGGTAGAATATTTATTTTCTTGTATTAAGATCTTAGCTCTAATATTTTGGTAGAATATTTATTTTCTTACAACTTCTTACAGATTTGAATTTTTATTCTTTAGATCTGTATTTTTTTTTATTTTTTAAATTTTTTTCATGCAACTTCTTACAAATCTAAAGGTTTATTCTTTAGATCATATTCGCTCTAATATTTTGGTAGAATAATTTTTATCTTGCAACTTCTTACATATCCGAATGTTTATTCTTCAGATTTGTGTTTGTTTGTTTTTTTTTTATTGTTTGGGGTATGATTTTTAGTTTTTTGGAATGGGTATTTTCGGTTTCCTTATAGGATTAGAATGGCTTCATTTTTTTGTTGGATGTGGACTTTTCTACCTTACTTAAATAAAGTTAATTTATTAACAACATATAGTGTATTTGTTGTTAATATACTTTATTACATTTATAACCAAATGATAGTGTGATACTTTTTTTTATTCTACTTTTCTTTTATGTTCATTATATAGTTGTTATGCTTTCTATTATTTCAGATTTCTTGTTTGCTTTAGTTCATGGATATGCCAGCGGATTCGAGTGCGAGCTCTCCTTTTCAGGCCGAGGGCACCCCTACCCCTACCCCTACCCCTACACCTACACCTACCCCTCCTACTCATACCCCTACCCCTAGCCCTACAGCACCTTGCCCCGCCCCCAAGCCCAGCAAGAAACCTGCTTCAATAGTTTGGAGTCATTTCACCAAATTAGAGGATGGTGACTCAAGTAACCCCCAAGCCAAGTGTAACTATTGTGGCAAAATTTATGGATGCCACTATAGGAAACATGGCACCTCTCAATTAAAGGTGCACTTAGAAGAGCAATGCAAAAAAAGTTCAATATTAAGATCATTACAAGATAAAAGCCAATCTAGGCTAGAAGTTGGACTTCAAAAAATGGCGGATGGGACTAGTGGGGGTGCAAGTTTGAGGGGGTATACTAAGTATGATCCCGATGAGTGTAGAAGACATCTAGCTCGTATGGTCATAATGGACGAGCTACCTTTTCAAATTGTAGACGGGAAAGGGTTCCAAGCGTATTCTCACTACTTGGAACCAAGGTTTAATATTCCCTCTCGCCACACGGTGGCAAAGGATGTAAAAAAGTATTTTTACATTGAAAAGGAGAAGTTGAGGGGTCAATTGGCGGATCAATTTGTTTGTCTCACCACTAACACTTGGACATCGATCCAAAATTTTAATTATATGTCTTTGACTGTGCATTTTATTGATTGCCATTGGACATTACACAAGAAATTATAAAATTTTATAAAATCACCGATCATAAGGGTGAGACAGTTGGGAAGGCCTTGGAGGCTTTAATAAAAGAGTGGGGTTTGAGCCGAGTTGTTACAGTCACAGTCGATAATGCCTCGTCTAACGATGTTGCATTAAGACATTTGAGAACTTATCTTAGAGAGGCAAATAAGACACTTATGGGTGGTGAGTGTCTGCATGTGAGATGTGCAGCACATATTCTGAATTTGATTGTCAGTGATGGTTTGAGAGATCTTCATGACTCGATTGCTTGAGTTAGGACTGCTGTGAGATGGGTGAGATCTTCTCCTTCAAGGTTGGAGAAATTCAAGGTTGCTGCGAGATCTGCGGGTCTAACATCTAAGAAGGGTCTTTGTACTGATATGCCTACACGATGGAACTCAACATTTCTGATGTTGGAGGCGGCCCAAGAATATAGGCTAGCATTTGCATTATTGGGTGATGAAGACATCCAATATGTAAAATATTTTGATGATCACGGGGGATTGGGGAAACCCGTAGCTGATGATTGGGAAGTTGTAACTATTTTTGTAGACTTTTTGAGGCTTTTTTACGATATCACCACGAGGCTATCTGGAACTTTGTACCCTACATCCAATGTTGTATGCCAGCAAATATGTAGGGTAAAAGAAGAATTAGATGACATGGTCGCGGGTGGTCACATTAGGCTGTGGGAGATGGCATTGATTATGAGGTCAAAGTACGACAAGTATTGGGGAGATTTAACTAGGGCTAATATTTTGTTATATGTAGCTGTCGTCTTTGACCCGAGCTATAAGTTGGATGGCATGATATTTGGATTGGGCCTTGCGTATGGGCAAGTATGGGCGGAGCTTATTGCAGCAAGGGTTCGGGAAACCCTTACTAGATTATTTGATGAGTTTTCCACCCTGCGGGGTGGTAATATTGCGGCACCTACATCTACCCCCTCAGCCTCAGGCTCACAGTTTCCTGAAGTCGAGAGTGGGAAAAGGCGTAGATTGGAGTGGGGTGAGAGGTATGAGCAGACCCCCTTCCTCCGGACTTCTGTAGAGGCTCAGTCAGAGATAGACAGATACTTAGCAGCAGAGATTCTACCATTTTCACGAGATTTCGATATATTAAGTTGGTGGAAGGTGAATGCTGTGAAGTATCCCATCCTTAGAGAGATAGCCCGCACACTTTTGGCCATCCCTGTTAGCACAGTAGCCTCAGAGTCGGCCTTTAGCACCGGAGGACGTGTATTAGATTCATTTCGGAGTTCATTAGCTCCTGCCACTGTGGAGGCTTTGATTTGCACGCAGAATTGGATCAAGGGAACTCCAATTCATGTTCCGGATGTTCTTGAGTATGAGGAGGCCGACGTCGAGGAGGAGGGTGATGATCAGTCTGGATCTGATATTTATTCTAATTTCTTATTTTCATTTATTTATTTTCATTTATTTATTTTCATTTAATTGGTATTCATTAATTTCATTTCAAATTTAATACTTATAGTGATACATGAGACGGCGTCTACGGCTACCTCCGATGCAGTATGACTTTTGTATTGGACTCACCATTGCCATGGTTTGCATAATTTCTTCCCTAATTGTTTTTTGCATTTAAAACTTTGTTTCATTTTTATAACTTTTTAATTCTAATTTGTTTTATTTTTAACTTATTAATATTTCAGGTTTTTTGACTTATTAACTTTTATTTTTAACTTATTGATTTTCAGTCTCACAGCAATCGACATTCGACACAACTCAGTGAACTCACAACTACGGCTCCACCCCCAAATTTAATTTTCTTAATTTACAATTATTGTAATGTTGCTACAATAGTTAATTATACAATTTGTAATATTTATTTTTTTTAGAAGAGTTTGTAATAGTGTAATAGTTTATTAGTTCTCTTAATTTGTATAATTGTAAACTATTTAAGTATTTATTGTAAAATACTTAATATCTACTTATCAAAAAAAAAATATTTCTTTTCTGTTTTTAAATTTATATATATTTTTAATATAAATAATGGGCCCAAAGTGGCCCAAAATGAATTCTGGGCCATTTAGGGCCCAGAAAAAAGTACTGGGCCGGAGGCCCAGTACCATGTGTGGGGGTGCGGACGGGTGGGGGTCCACCCCCGCACCCCGGGCAGCGGACGGGGGACCCCGCCCCCGCCCATGCGGCGGGGGTCCCGCGCCCCGCCCCATAGGGGGCGGGTATCACCCCTAATAGTGATTGCTGATGACAACAACAGGTAAACCACACACGTTAGTGGTTTCTTGGAATATTATTTGCACTGGCCATTAGATTTAAGTTGTACGTTCAGGTATTTAAGCGTTCATAAAAATATTAAACTCAATATATAATTATATAATCTAAGCATTTACAATCATCTATAAAAAAATTTAAATACAAATTCATTGACAAACTTTATTAAGAATATGACACAAATTCAAATAGTATCATAAATATAAGATCATCTCGGCCATAGTGGTATTTTGAACATGATTTTCAGAATAATGTCGTCGTGATTCACGCTCAAGATAACATGACTTATAGTTCTCTGTGCTACATTACAAAAATTGACTAGAGAAACTATTACGTCCAATGGAGATCACGATTATCAAATTTTCAAAGAAAATGAAAGAAATAAAGAGGACTTTAAGTCTAACTGCCGTCGGTCATTTTTGTCGGCCCATAGTACAGTATATTCACATGACTTATAAATGGGGAGTAGACTAGAGTACCGGAAATACACTCAATTTCAAAGCTCCTTGTTGTTTTTTTATCGAGATTAGGAGACATAAGGAATAAAACGTGGGTCATGCATGCACATACGCACTATGGTTGGTATGTAAAACCAACGAGTGGAAGGATTCCTAAGAGTTTTATTCAAATTCAATATCCCACATATTCATATAGTTAATACTAGTTCTAATATATTTTTTAATTAATAAGTTATAATGAGACACGAATACATTAAGATTTCATGATAACTAGAAGTCTATTTAAATACTGAGAAGATTATGGATTCTCACCTATAACATAATTGTGATTTTAGTCATCAAGAGACACTTGAAAGAAAAATTATTAGAGTGATATTTCTCTTATAAAATATTTTATTCAACATAATTTTAGAAACATTCTTTTATCTATAATAAAATATTTATAAAAAGACCTTAGGCACGAACATAAACAAACAACATCAGAAATAGAAATAAAGACCATATTTATTTTTGTGGTAGGATTGTGCATGTCTACCGATAATCAAGCAGAATATAAATCATTCTTTTGTCACTAAAATGATGCACTCAAAACAGAAGCCACGTTTATCCCGCGACAAAGTTATCCAATCTGCAAATATCTAAGTAAAAAATAAATCACTAAGTTAGCGAAGCCGTTGCCCTCAGAAACCAGCGCCACAAAGCGATTGTACTCTTTTAAATGAGCGGCTCCTAGCACAAGAAAAGTAAAATCTAACATTCTTTTAATAGGAACATTTTGTAGCATTAAAACCACATAGAAATCGTTTATTCTATACCTATTCTATAAAGCCACATGATGGTTGAGTTTCATGTCAGCCTTACAGACCAATATTTTTAATTTCGTACCGTACCGGCCGGTACGATCGAAATTTTTCGTTTCGACCGTCCGGCCGGTACAGGTACTACATGTGTTCCGTACCGGCCAAAATACCGGACAGTACCGGCCGTTTCGGCCTAAATTTCGGCCTGTACCGGCCTATATTTCGGCCGGTACTGGCCGATATTTCGGCCTGTGTGTTTTTTTTTTTTTCGTTTTTTCAAACTACAAATTTATTTTTTAACCCCTAATTCAGACTAGACTATTTACAATTTATATATATATGTATTTATATATAATTTATTTATATATCGACTATCCCGAAACGCTATCCCGAAATGGTACCGATACCGAAATATTTCGTTCCAGTGCCTTGACCGGTACGTCGTCCGGTATGGTATTCAAAATATTGTTACTGATACCAAAGTCTTTTATGAGTCAAACAAAGAAAGGATTGAAAAACTATCCACGCATTCCCAGTAAAAAGCACCAACTTTTCATGCTGGCATGTGAAAAATGCATTTGACTAATTTTACAATCTACGTTTAGATCGAAAAAGGGTTGACCTTTTATCCATTTTAGACAAAATATGAATTATCTTTGTAAGGAGATTTTCCCACCTTACAAGTCCACTAGGCTTCGGCCCAATACCTAGCCTCAGGGCCCAAGCTTACCCATTAAGCGAGACACCTACAAGAAAAAATAAACAGGTAGCTAATGGGATGTAATGGCTTGACATATCTCGGCCAGACTTCAATCCTGGGGACTTGAACGGGAAAGACGGAGAACCTTTGATCCTCTGACATGGGAACATCGACGATCCACTGAAGATCAAGCAAATCAAGGAACCACGCCGCATTAAAGACACCACTATCCGAGCTACACACTACATTAATGACGTCATCATAGAGCGATGCTGCATTAAAGGATTTTGATAAAAGGAACGATACGAAGGACCTGGACTCCATGAGGCAGACACGATCTATCCCCCTAGACTCCTAGTATAAATAGCAACTCCCAGGTATGAGAAACTCTCTCTGATCCCTAGAATCTCTTACTTATTTACAAACTTCCAAGAGACTTTACTGATTTTGGTATCGGAGACTCCCCACTCCAAGGCCACTTTCTCCCAGTTGCCTTCTTCTCCATTTTTGCAGTCTCAGTTCTGAAGAACTGAGTTGCTAGAACCTGGCCTAAAGGCATACGAAACGCAACGTTAACAATAGCGCCATCTATGGGATCCTTGTAGATATTGCGTGTACCTCGTATGCCTGCAACAACCAGTTCCAGGTGACTCGAAAGCCCACCAATAGTGCTGATGAATGTAGAAGTTGAACGATGAGAACCAAACCCCTGGGATTGGAGGGAACGACGTGAAAGAAAGGTGGGAGCACACCCAGGATGGGCTACCTCCGAAAGGCAAGGTAAGCGCGGTGTGTGATGATTTCACCTTGCCACCGCCTACCGTCTATGCACTAGCCAAAGGCGAAGTCCAAGATGAGCAGAGGCTCAGAAATGTGGAACTAAACGAGCCGTTGGAATTCGTTCCCTTAAACTTGGACCGACTAGAAGCCATGGCAAGGATCGGCAGCGAAATGACGTCTGAGGCCCGAAGCGCCATGTAGTTGGAGCGACGAGGACATGCTCGAAATAGCCCCTGAGATCATAAAACACAACCTTAGCATAGACCCAAAGGCCAAAGGAGTGAGGCAAAAACGCTGAATGTCAGTGCGTGCAGAAAAGAACATCACCATAGTTGAGGAAATGGACTGCCTGTTAGTCGTTGAATTCATTCGAGAAGCCCACTATCAGGAATGGTTGTCCAACGTGGTGCTTATAAAAAAGCGAACGCCAAATGGAGAATGTGTGTCAACTTCACTGACCTTAACAAAGTTGGCCTGAAAGACAGCTTCCCACTTCCCTGCATCGATCTGATCATTGACTCCACGGTAGGCCATTGTATGCTCAGCTTCATGGATGCCTACTGAAGGTATAACCAAATTTGCATGAACCCCAAGGACGAGGAGAAGACTTCCTTCATCACCGACTGAGGCTTGTATTGTTACATGGTAATGCCTTTTGAGCTAAAGAACATGGGCGCCACCTACCAGCAATTGGTCAACTACATGTTCAAAAATCAAGTAGGAAGAAACATGGATATCTACGTGGACGTCATGTTGGTTAAGAGTGGGACTCTGGAATAGCACTTGAAGGATTTGAGGGAGACTTTCACGATACTGAGGCAGTACTTGATGAAGTTGAACCTAACAAAGTGCACATTTGGCATCAGATCATAGAAGTTCTTGGGATTCATGGTGTTGGAACGCGGGATCGAAGCCAACCCCGAGAAGGCGGAGGGCATCCTCAACATGGCCCTACCCCAAAGCATAAAAGAAGTGCAAAGGCTGATAGGGCGAGTGGCAGCTCTCAATAGGTTTTTGTCAAGATCCACTAACAAGTGCCTGCCTTTCTTCGAGGTTCTGTGAAAAGCACAGGTATGGGACGATGAGTGCGACTTGACGTTTGAAGCTCTCAAAAAATACCTCACCAGCCCCCCACTCCTCAGCCAACCCCGGTGTGGGGAGACACTAACCTTGTATCTAGCAGTCTCCCTCTAGGTAGTCTCTTCAGCGTTAGTACGCGAGCAGGATGGAGACCAGAGGCCGGTCTACTACACCAACCGAGCATATCGTGGGGCCGAAGCTAGATACCCCCATATAGAGCAACTGTCCTTTGCGCTGGTAGTAACCACACGCAAGCTGCACCCATACTTCGAAGCTCACCCAGTAAGGGCCCTCACAAAAACATCCTTGAAAAAGATACTACAATGACCGGATGCCTCAGTCCGACTCATTAACTGGGCAGTAGAGCTGAGCTAATTTGACAAGTACTTAGAGACCAATGAGGTGCTCGAGGACAGGCAAGAGGCCAAAAAGATCAAAAATCGAGCGGCACACCACACTCTGATCGAGGGAATTCTGTACCGAAGGGGCATTTTGACGCCTCTGTTGAGGTGCATCTCCCTTGAAGAAGCGCAGTACGTGCTGGTAGAAATACATGAAGGAATCTACGACGCTAACCGAAAAGGAATTGATGGCGGGGTACTACTGGCCCCAAGCCCTATGGGATGCCAATGAGTATGTACGAAAATGCCAGAAGTGTCAAGAATATGCTGAAGTGTCTCACTACCAGCTGGAATAATTGACGTCGATCACCTCACCAGTGGGGAATTGACCTGGTTGGCCCACTCTCCACTGGCAAGGGAAGAGCAAAGTTCATGGTAGTAGTTGTGGACTAAGTCACACCAAGTGGGTCGAGGCCAAGGCCCTGAAAACCATCACGGCGAGCAACATCACGCGATTCCTTTGGAAGCCATTGGTTTGTAGATTTGGCATCCCGCACACTATCATACCGGACAACGGGAGACAATTTGATTCCGATCACTACCGTAATTGGTGCCAGGAGTTGGAGATTGAGTTCCAGTACACATCCCCGGGGCACCCCCAGTCAAACAGGCAAGTGGAGGCGACCAAGAAGATATTAATGGGAATGCTCAAGAAGCGACTTGACGACAGAAAGGGGGTGTGGGCAGAAGAACTTCCTGCTGTCTTGTGGGCCTACCAGGTCACATTGAAGACGCCGATGGGGAAAACTCCTTTCACCCTTAGCTATGGCCACGAAGTGATGGAGCCAGTAGATTTCAGGACCCCAACCTACAGAGTGTAGAACTTCGAGCTAGACTCCAATGACAGGCGACTGGAAGAACAACTTGACTTGTTAGAAGAAGTTAGGTTGGAGGCAGAGATAAGAATTGCCTCCAACAAAAGGAGGGCTAAGCGGTGCTTCAACAAGAGAGTGCATTCGAGAGCATTCAAAGTCGGAGACCTTGTACTCAAAGAAATAGGGACAACAATGCAAGACGAGGGAAAGCTAGGCCATTGATGGGAAGGCCCCTATGTGGTCAACGCCACAAATCGCCCGAGCTCCTACCGGCTCTGAGACTCCCAAAGAAATGAGCTGCCACATCCCTAGAACGCCGAACACATACGGAAATTCAATTGCTAAGCTAGTTTAGTTATTGTGAATTCATGTTTTCATGCACACGCTACAGATCCTAATAAAAGAAGTGTTGTATTTCAATGTCAAGTTTGAGGGACATAACGAAATCTCCATAAACATACTTTCCATCGACAAAATCAATGAAATCTCCATCGACAAAATCAACAAAATCTCCATCAATGAAATTGACAAAATCTCAATCGAAAACTTACCTCCTCGCAAGGCGAAAGGGACAAATGTAATGCCTGAGGCTGCTATATCCCTCTTGCGGAGGAGTGAGGATCGACCCTCGACCACCCCAAAGAAAAAAACTTACATTTCACGTTTGCGTCACCACGAGGGAGCAGGTCTAGTTACAGATTGCTCAAACAACATACCTCGCACAGGGCTAAAAGGGCAGGGTGAGCCAAAGGCCACTCTGTCTCTGCCACGACGGAGAGCGGGTCCAAGCCCCAAGGCTACCCGAAAAACTTACACCGACCTCCGCCACGACAAAGTGTGGGATTGGCACCAACTTGACCCAAACTTACCCTTTCTTGCGATGTCAACGGGCGGGATCAGCGGGTCCAGTCCTAAATTGCCCGAACAACCTACCTCCACACGAAAGATGATAGGTGAGCAGAAGGCTAAACCTACTCATTTGGGAGAGCGTGAAATAGCTCGTATAAAACTTAACTCGAATTGTAAATATAAACTTGTATAAATTTAAATAAGCTTGTATTTATTATATTTTTATAGCGTTATCTAATTTATATTTATAATGAGAATATCTTAAATATTTAAATAGATAGAAGGAAATCATATTTCTAATACTAAATATGTTACTTAAATCCTTATATAAATATAATCATTGGTATGTCACTACAAGAAATAACGTCTTTTCCAGCGATTTATTTATCGTCGCAAAAAAAATCGCTGCAATTAATCATTATTTGCGGCGATTTTATTATCGCTGCTGAAATCCAAAGCAGTGTATCTTAAAATCTGACGTTGGAAATACTGTTCAAATATTTGCAGCGACTATGTCATCTTTTGCGGCGCGTTTTTGTCGCCGCAAATAGTATCAGTACCTGTAACAGTATTTAATTGCGGCGATATGGGAAAGTCGCCATAATAGGTCGTTTTGCAGCGAATAAAAAGCGTTGCAATAGCCTTTTAGAAAATTTAGGTCTTTCCCAACGATTTTAAGATCGTCGCAACAAAAAAAGACATTAAATTAAATGTTATTAGCGGCGAATCCAAATCGCCGGAGAAATGAAATTAAATTTAAACCACCCGCGTTACGTTTTTCCCCTCTTTTCTTTCCCTCCCCGCTCTGCCTCCCCAATCCCTCTTCTCCCTCAACCCATGCCGCCGCGCACAGCCCGAGGCCAGCGACCCCACCACGCCACCGCCACCTCACCTCGACGGCCACCCCTCCATCTCCCGCAGCCCCCATGGCGGAAATATCATTTCCCCCGAGTCTAGCCTCGATCTCTCTCTCTCTCTCGCATTTCTCTATGTCGCCGCTGCTAGGGGCACCGTTCGCCACCACTCACACCTCAACGCCATCGCCAGTCCTCCGTCGGAGCCCCCTTCTCCTCCACGCCTAGCCCAGCTGCCCGAGGCCCTCCCTCTCTCCCTTGCTCTGTTCGCAACCCACGGCCCCCACGCGGTTTGCTACTGATCTGCCACTCCCTTGTGAGTTTCGATTCTTCTTTTCTTCTGTTTTTTCTTCCCATAGATTTTTGTATGTAATGTCTCTGGAAAAGTTGTGGGTTCTCGTTCAGGGATGTGTTGTTTTCTCCTTGTACCCATCATTTTTGTTGTTTTTTTTTTCAGCTTTTATTGAGGTCTTTCTTCAATTTGAAGATTGAAACATTTGAGGGATACCTATCTTGGGATCCCGTGAATAAGTTACTACAGAAATTGATTCTTTTTCCTTGAGAATATTTTCTATGCAACCAATTCAAACTATTTGTTGTTTATTTGAGATTCAATATCACTTTTAAAATGCTTTGATTTTTTGTTTAAGAGATTTACATGCTTTTATTTTTTGTGTAAGACACTTTGTAAACACATACAGTTGTGAATCTCTATGTTGGTTAATGTCCGGTAATGTTAGTGTTCAGGTCTCAATTTGATTTTAAGGCTTAAACTAAGTAGTTCCAAAGCTCAGACTTGATTCCGAATGTAAGCATGTGAAGTTGGTCGCGGATTAGGCTAGCATACCAGCAAGTTGTTTGCTGCTGAACTGAATGGCATACCCTGCATCTGGGACAAGCTCCTATGAACTGCTTTTAATGCTTGCATGTTTTTAATCTATTGTACTTAGTTAGTTTGTTTGTTAGTTAGTTAGTTAATTGGTTGCTTGTACATTAGACTTTAACTTAAATTACTAGCTTTGTTTGGCTGCTCACAGGCTGAAAGTTCTTGCTTTTGCCGGAAAATGGAAACATCCTTACTTTTGTTGTTTTTAAAATGTTCTTAAGAAGGCACTGACTTTAATGGTATCCCTTTCTCACTTTATCCTATTTTATGTTTTTGCTCTTTTCCCTTTACTTTTCTTGTTGCTATTCTGGTCTGTGCTGGGACAATGGTTCTAACAATCACCATGTTCTGTATTGTGGTCTCATCTGTGCTGGTTTGTTGGAAGAAAATTATTGGAGAAAATTTATTATTAAAAAAATTTATTGGAGAAAAATGTTTGGAAGTAACAGCCACTCTAGTAAAGGTTCAAACTAGATTTTCTTACTCTTTTTCTCTTACAGAATCATGCTTATAATAATATAAACTTCCCTGTGATGTGTTGAATTTTTTTCATTCAAATTCATTGGAAAAGTTCCTGTATATATAATATCATGTATAAGATTTTTATACATACATGATATTACATGTATATATAATATCATGTATAAGATTTTTAAGGATATTAGATAAAAAAAAAAAAAAAAAAGTTGTAGACACAATTAGAAATAAAATATAAATAATATCTTTTATTAGATGAAGCAACTCGTGAACAAACTCAAACTTGCTTGAATATTAAATGAGTAACTCGTAAATATAAATTGCGACATGGTTATAAGCTTGAATTCGACTTATATTGGAATAAAAATTGAAGGAACAAGAGTTCACCACTCACCATATAATTAATATATTGTACACGATGGAAGGAAAATGAGAATAAGGTAGTCATATTGTAAAAGGACACTTTTCGAGTTCATAAAAAAAAAAAAAAAAAAAAAAAAAAAAAAAAAAAAAAAAAAAAAAAAAAAAAAAAAAGGAAAAACATATGTAATATTGCGTTAGATCTTTATAAATGAAGGCTACAGGCCACTTAATTTTCATCTCAGCTGAAGAGTACGGAAGGGGAAAGCTAGGTGCATGCATGGGGACAGAATACACATGACCATTAACAATCAAAATCATAAAAAAAGTTTAGGTTAGTATTTATACGTATTTATAATCAGTTAATTTTAACGAAATTATTATTTATAATTAAAATAAATTTACAAATAATCTTTTTACCATAAATAAATGGTCTTATAGTGTTAGCGATGAAATACCCGAAGGAACCAAGACTGGTGGTCCCTCCAGCTTGCTGTTGCATGTTGTACGTATCTCCCAACGTTATACACATGGTTTCAGGCCAGGAACCCTGGAAGAAAATGCTTAGGTCAATACGTTGATGTTTATGCTGTTTACATTTTGATGATGACATGATCATTTATGGCGCGCGTCCTATAAATTGGATCAAACATTAGTTCCAGCTTGCACAAACTGCCAACTTGGTAAATTTAAGAAACAATATCTTTGATTGATCGCTTGCTGATATTCCTCATTAATACTCCATGGCATTGTCGACTAGCAACACGAAACCCTTTAGCCTGACCTCTTTATCCAGTTCCAACAGGCAGTACTGGAGCATTGCCCAAGATCCCGCATTGGCTTCTTCCTTCTTGCAAAATGCAGACAACTATAGAAATAAAGATGACAACACAGTAATTAGTACTTCTGTTTCACATTTTTCTGTTTATAATTTAGAACCTTATGTTTTTTCCAATTTCTAAACGTGATTCTCTTTCGTTTGCAGAGTTGTTTTGGTGTCCAACATGCAAAGAAATATTTGGAAGTATGCAGGAACGTACTGAGGAATGTCGTAGCAGAAGAAGAGGAAGATCCCTTTGAAGGTTTAAGTATGATTGATACAGTACAACGCCTGAACATTGATTACCACTTCCAGGAAGAGATTGAAGCAATTTTACGGAGGCAATATGTAAGATACATTACTCATGGCGAGTACGGTCATCATGATGAGCTTCACGTGGTTGCACTGCGCTTTCGACTATTGAGACAGCAAGGTTACTATGTGACTCCCGGTAAGTATTCGTGCTTTATTGCATCCGATCGAGCTCTGATCACAGTTTTATGGGTTTCTTCTGTATATATAAGAATGGAAGACATCATGTGGTACTGATCATGCATATATTTTTTTTGGACCAGATGTATTTAACAAATTCAAGGACGAGGAGGGGAAGTTTAACAAAGATCTGAGTGAAGACATTGAAGGACTGATGGCTTTATATGAAGCTTCACAGCTGAATATAGAAGGCGAAGATGTACTTGATGAAGCAGGAAAATTTTGTGAGCAGCTTCTGAATGCATGGGAGAAAGATCGTGATAACATCAATCATGCCGGAGTTGTTGGAAATACGTTGGGACATCCTTATCACAAAAGCTTGGCAAGTTTCATGGCCAAAGAGTTTTTTGATAATTCCCAAGGCTCAAGTGGATGGTTGAATGATTTTCTACAACTAGCAAAAATGGATTTCAATATGGAAATTGCTCAAATTTCGAAGTAGGTTATATATATGTGTGTGTGTGTTCAGTTATTATACCATTACATATATTAATGTCATAGCCTCCCTCTAATGTTAATCTTTGCATCTTAGATGGTGGGGAGATCTTGGTTTGGCTAAGGAGTTAAAGTTTGCAAGGAACCAACCATTAAAATGGTACATTTGTTCCATGGTCTGTCTTGTAGATCCAGACTTGTCAGACGAAAGGGTTGAGCTCACAAAACCCATTTCTCTTATCTACATCATAGACGACATTTTTGATGTGCATGGGACGCTTGAGGAGCTCACTCTTTTTACGGAAGCCATCAACAAGTACGCATCTGTTTCACAGAACAGTTATTTGTGTGACACATTAGTTTCTTTTATCAACCACTTAAAATATGCCGTCTATGATAAAATAAAAAATGAAGAAGAACATTACTTTTTACAGAACTAATGTTCCCTTTCCTTATAACCATTAGTTTCTTTTATCAACCACTTAAAATATGCCGTCTATGATAAAATAAAAAATGAAGAAGAACATTACTTTTTACAGAACTAATGTTCCCTTTCCTTATAACCATTATTCATTGCATAATAAATTGTTGCACACAGATGGGATTTTGGCACCCTCGATCAGTTACCCGAATACATGAAGATATGTTTCAAGGCTCTCTATGATATCACCGAGGAAATTAGCCAAAAGATATATCAAAAGCATGGCTCGAACCCACTAGACTCTCTAAGAAAAACGGTAAATGTCCATGAATCATGACAGTACTTGCTAATTCCAACATATTCCTTCTCAACACTCATATATTCCTTCTCTATATATAATCTTTGCAGTGGGCGAGTTTGTGCAATGCTTTTCTAGTTGAGGCACAATGGTTTGCTTTAGGGCAATCACCAAAGTCAAAAGACTATTTGGAGAATGCAATTGTAAGCTCAGGAGTACACGTGGTACTAGTTCACTCTTTCTTTCTTTTGGGTCAACGAATAACTGAGGAAACTGAAGATCTTGTTGAGAACATGCCAGGCATTATATCTTCTCCAGCCACGATTCTTCGGCTTTGGGATGACCTTGGAAGTGCCATGGTACATTTGTTTACTACATGAATTTCACCGGCCTTTTGAATACTCACGTTTTGGTTTAAAATTTAAACCGACATATCATTTGCATCATATAGAAAATCCTTGATCATCCTTTTCAATAAGATATATATATATATAGCCATGGAGGACACTAATTATGATCTACCAAATCATCCAAAAATAAACCAATTAGCTTACAATTGCAACAAACGGATGAGGTATGAGGTATGTTTATATAAATATATATATATATATATATACACACACATATATATGTATATACCCATAAATCGGCTATTAGATATTTAGAATGAAGGAATGTGCAGTAGGTGGGGTACTATTGTCAGTAACCTAATTTTTACTGGCAAGTGGTGTAGGGGCTCCAAATGGGTAGGATCCATCGGTTCCGATTCCTTCATCTCTTTCTCTCTCAAAGGTCAATGCGTAAAATTTCTGGCTAGTGGTTGTGATATATACATCCATGCTTTATCGAGATTAATGAAGGAAAAATATAAATGGTGAAAAAGAAATAATTATATGTGTATACAACGTCTCGCATGTGCATGATACACTTACTGAAAAAGATAGACTTGTCTTGCATTACAGTACTCATCCTTGGAACCATTCAAGAGTAATTTCATCACACATATGGTTCATGCAATTGTAGGATGAGAGTCAAGATGGCCGTGATGGATCATACATAGAGTACTACATGAAGGAACACCAAGATTGTTCAATTAAAGATGCACGGGAGAAGGTTGTGAATATGATTTCAGATGCATGGAAACGCCTAAACAAAGAGTGCCTCTCTCCAAATCCATTTCCGGCAACATTCACTAAGGCATCTCTAAATATTGCAAGAATGGTTCCGTTGCTGTATAATTATGATGAAAATCATGGCCTTCCAAGCCTGGAGGAGCATGTGAAGTCGGTGCTTTATGAAAGTGCGTCTATGTAGGCCTCAAGAACTTCTTGGGTCTCCTAATTAAAAAAATAATAAAAGCATATTCCATGATGGAATTATTTACATAAATGAGAAGTTAAGGAAATATACCATGTAAACAATACAAAAGTAAGCAATTAATAGTGGAATAAATTGTAACTAATGGTATCTTAAAATATGCCATGAGATGAAGGGCCGGTTATTTTGAGTCCATTGGAGCTAGTTGTTCATTTTCATTTTGCTCCCTCTCCAAGCTAATTGTGTTGTAATAAGCATTTTCGGTTGAGTGTTTAGCAAACCTCAAAATCCATTGATGGGCTTCGGTTGACCAAATTTGGAGCCCATTGGGTAAATATTTTATTTACTGAATCTTTTCATTGTATAAATTTATTCAATCTTTTTGCAAATGGTCCGGGATAACAAGGTGTACCTAAACTCTAAATTAGCCACAAGTTTGGTAAATACCTCATGCTCCACATGTTTAACAATGATTCTTTGTAATTATAAGGTATAGCATGACAAGTATTTCACCCTAGAGCATATCACAATGTAACTTAAAAGTGTCCTTTTAAAAGTATTTCACCATAGAGCATATCACAATGTAAAATAGCCTCCACGTGCTCCTTTGGTTTTGTCCTTTTTTAAAAAAAAAATACTAATTTTATTATATAACAAAAGAGCGGGATTAGATCCTACTTCCTATGAATTCATGTCATGACTTGGACGAAAGTCTTTCTCTACAATTGCCATGTTGGACTAAAATGCCCTTACTACATATGTTGATCCGACCAAGGTGCCTATGGCAACCTCGACCTTAGTAACATGCCCGGCGAGGGTCTGTGGTGCCAGGGGTGCCAGTCGATCGGCAACACCTCACTCACCACGAGGAAAAAGTGTGCGTTCATATCATAAGCTCATCCTAAGCATAATAAATCGTAGCTGAACATGTAAGGAGATTAATATGACATTAATGCCAATAAATGTACCTAAGATTTGTACGAATAAAATTCTCCATTAAAAGTAATATACATATGTCATTATCACTTCCTTCCATACAATATTATATACCATCAATAGTTCATCACTTACATCAACATATAACGAACCATACATAACCTGTCGTCTAACTAAAATAAAATCTTATAATACAATACACGTAAATCAGAGACGGGCCTATGTAACTATTCCTCGGCTTGGTCTAATCTTTCTTCCTCGAGATAATTCTATTGAGCTAAATCTGCATCAAGATCTATGATTCTAATGAACAAAACCGTAGGTGCGAGGGACCACCACAGTGGACTGACTTCTAAGAAATTCTAGTAGGTTAAAACTCATGATATTACTACTAATGAGAGACAATAGAACTGAATATGCATGCATTGTTTCATGCAAATAAATCTGTGAACACATATATTTATGTATAGCAATGACTCACTCTCTAAATAGAAATCAAGTACATAAGCATAAAGAGAGATCACCCTCTGACAAAACCTCATATATGCATAGTCATTACCATGGCGATGTATCACCTTTTTATCAAAGCTCAAGGGAGCCCAGCGGAGTTCTCTTGTCAGCAGATTCCTACTACACCTAAAAGTCCTAACATACTGAGTCCACCAGCAGAGTCCTACTACAAATCAAACACTAAGCATATTATTTAATTGAGGATTTCGGTTGAGGGTTCTATCTTTTTTATCAGTTAATTTTGAGAGAGCTTGGAGATCTAAGAGAGATCTAAGATCTTGAGTGGGAGAAAATTATTGTGAATAATTTTCTAGTGTTTTTCTCATTCTCTCTTTGAGTGCGTGCACATTCCGTGTCGGAGTTGAGGTGATCGAATTTAGCCACTGGAGTTTCAGGAGGGACGTCAATAGTTTGAAGATCACCAGAGGTTCTGGCTGCTACTACTGTAGAGGACAAAAGGGTCATTTGTCTAGACAAGTAAGAGAGTCAAGTTACAAAGTTTTTGTATTGAGAATTACTTGTAATTGATTTTTAAATAATAACATTGATTTTTCTGGACTTGGTTTCCCCATAGGTTTTACCTTTAAAGAGTTCATTAAAGGATTTTTCCTTCGTAACCAAAATCGATATTACACACTTTGTTTATTTTATGTATTTGATTGTTTATCAAATTATTACATAATTAATGATTAACCTATTTGTTGAGTGAATTGGTAGATATTTCTGCTGCATTACAATACAGGGGTATTTGGATAATTTCACTAAGAATAAATAAGAGAACTATTATACAAACTAATGGTAATGGTGAATCGAACTACGAAGTCATATTGCAATTGATGTAGACGTAGGGGCATTTGTCAAAATTGTCCCTACAACAACTAAATTTGAGTATAAGTAATAACACAATATATTTTAAGCAAAAACAATATTATAGCAATATCATTGGAAAGTAAAAACCTGACATGATGGTATGATGCAAAATCACACCATAATTAAAATCATACAGTCATGAACATCGAGGGGTTTCAATATTAAAACCCCAAAACAGATTGGGGTTTCAATATAATATTGAAATCCCAAATTTAATTTAGGGGTTTCAATATTTAAACCCCAAAACGGATTACAAAATTAAATTAAAACGTTGGTTGTTCAATATTGAGACCCCAAACATAATTTAGGGTTTCGGATTGAAATCCTAAAATAATTTAGGGTTTCAATTTGAAATCATAAACTAATTTAGGGGTTCGAATTAAACCCTAAGATACTAATAGATCCCACAATCACACAAATTATACAAATCTCCACAACACACAAATCACAGTCTCATCCTCTAACTTCATTCATCAATCACATTCTCCACATTAAGACACAACCTGAAATATATACAAAAAAATGGCTTGGGATCGAAGATACTTACAGAAACATAGGAGAGGATACTCAGCAACTGCGATGGCAACGACGTTGGTGACGACGAGGGTGCGAGAGTGTGAGAGAGGGTGTGAGAGTAAGGGTCTGAGAGAAAGAGAGAGGGGTATAGGAGAGTGAGAGTCGAGGGGGTAGGGTGGGGAGTTTAATGTTACCCAAAATGGTGTCGTTTTACTATGTGTATAATTTTATATATATATATATATGAGGTGCGGGGCTAGGGAAAGGCGGATGAGGGCCTAACCTATCACCCCAAGGGTGCCTAGATGTAGGTGGGGCACCCCACCCCCACCCCCATATCCGGTAGACTAGGCTGTTGGCCTGCCCAGAGGGGTTTAAAACCCATTTTCACACTAGCCAGTCGCATCGCAACACGTAAGCCATCCAAGAAAAGGGAAGCTGCATCTCAAAACACCCGATCCCCTCTCATCTATTTCCTTTCTCCACACGTAAACCTCTCTCACTCCCTTCTGTTCTCTCCCTCTTGCTTAATCAAACCTGCACCTGCACCAATGTTCTCTCCCTCTCCCTTCCTCTCCCAGACGGAAAAGCTACCATCAACACTTGCACCAACCCAGATGTTCTCTCTGTTCTCTCCGTCTCCCTTGCTCAAGCCGACCAACCCAGATGAGACACCGGTTCTCTCCCTCTCCCTTCCTCAAGCCGAAGGAAGCCCCACTTGACGCGACGCCAACGAGCCCCACTAGCACTCGACTTCAACGCCGATAGAAGGTAAAAAGATTTTGAAACCCATTTTTTATGCGATTTCCTTCATTGCGATTTCTGTTGGTCTATTTGTTCCTCTCATCTGTTGTGTGATTTAATGTACTAAAGGATATATAAGAAACAATAGAATATTACAACACTTCATTCTCGGTAGGAACTTTTTGCAAACACTTGGTCCCCATGGTCATTTGATAATTAATATTTGAGTTTGCTCCATGATTATGATAATGTTGATGGTCCTTTGACAAACGCGATGTACATTATGCCTCATTTTGGATCTATGTTCATGATCTTCCTCTAGGTGGCATCAATTCTAATGCTGTTCAAAAAATTAGGGACTTTGTGGGGCTAGTTGAATATATGGATCTTGGTGATGAGAAATGGACTTAGTGTGAGTATGTACTTATCCTGGTTTGGCAAGAAGATCTCACTGGGACTATAATCGTATTTGAATTTGATAACGTAGATTTTGGATGTGATTTGTTGAGGTTGATGGAGTCCTTTTTTTGCACCTCAATGCTTTGGTTGCTTACAGATTGAAGAAAGTAAAAAAGCATTTCAACTATTCTCGAACACTGAATTTTGTTTTTAGGATTATTGAAATTTCCTCTCCTAGTTTGGCAAGAAGATCTCATTGGGGACTATAATAATATGCACCTGAGAGAATGCCAAAATGATTATTTCATTTCTATTGAATATTTATCGATCTATCGATATATTTGCTTTGGGCTTTACCTAGACACTACAGAGTATAGTATGCTTTATCATTTGGTTAGTTATAAATTAATGGATTGAATATATAATAAATAGCTTATAAATTAATGGATTGAATTATTTGTTTGTTTGCAGCTATATGGAAATTAGTGGAGGAGACACCATATCTAGCATACGGTCTATGAGGGTAGGAGATGAAATAATCTTAGGACAACGAATGCTATGTTATTGCGGCATTCCCTCCAAAATGCAGACGTCGGGCAACCCAAGAAGTTTTGGTCGGCAGTTTTTCAATTGTCCAAATTTTATAAGGATAAAAAACAGTGTGGTCTTTTCGAATGGGTTGATCTTGAAATGGAACTACCGGATTGTTGTAAACAAACCTTGGAATTAGCACATCAAAAAAAATGAAAGGATAGTATCTGAACGTGCAAGAATTGAACATATGAAATTCCAATCGATGAAGAAGTACAAATGTGCCCTGATTGCATATTGAATTGTATTTATTGAGTTATTTCTTAGTTTGAGATTTATTGAGCCTTCATGCTCTATAAATCATTTAATGTTACATTAAGATATACTTGGCTTATCAGAGCAAGTTGTATTTATATTTTTTTTTATGAATATTATTTACTGAATTGAGTGCATTTTTTTTATTCAAATATTAAGTATTATTGCTATATGGAGTCCATTTAAATGTTGCGGCTAACTTGCAAATTAGGAAGAGAATTAAATACCAACAAATCATATGAGAATCACCAACCACAAACATGGGAGTGGATGATCCAGCCAACCACAAAAGTATCATGCTACAAAAGTGAATGAAACCAAAAAAATTCCAAGATGCCCAATAATTAATTATAAGCTACTTCTGAAAAGTGAAAATTTCAAGATGCCCAAAAAATATCATGGCTACATACAGCCAACTTACAACCAACATATGGCTACAAAACATATCTTGGCTACATACAGCTAACATATGGCTACAAAAAATATTGAATGGCTACAAAATATTGTTTACAATGCTCCATCTGAAAAGTGAAAATTTCACGATACTCAATACTCTTTATCTTGTGACATTTTTGGGAATTGCATATTCTTACAAATTAAGAAAAAATTTCAATTATGAGATGACAATAAGTGACCAAATCAAACATTTAAATATAAAATAAATAAGATAAGATTAGTATTCATACATATCAAATATTGTTGACATAGTTGCCGAGTCTGGAAGTAATGTAATTGAACTTGATTCACCCATACTACTAAAAAAAAAATATTTTATCAAGTAAAAAGCTTCACACAAGGAACATGCGACATAATTAGAAACATAATTAAATCATTATAAGTACCTATGTGATGGACATTTTGTTTCCATCAAACTATATAAAATGCAATTGGCATGTCCATCTCAGCAACTATATAAAACTATCTCATCAAACGATGTTTCTTATCAAATGCAGTTGGGATTGTCCCTAATGGCCCCTCATCGACACATATCCCACGTACCATGTGATTCTTTGCATTGATCGTCCACCTCTCTAACACATATGGTTGCAGTACAACGTTCAAAATATATTTTCTTGTCAAAACTTGTAGGATGTGCCGGCATAAGAAGTCAATAAATTCAAACTTAAGACATGTGCAAGACACAACATTTTTATCATTCTCAAATGTTACTTCATATGTCGGCTTTTCTCTCCCAGGAATGACCACCACCAAATAAATTTGCCTTTCACCTTCCTCACGTGTTTTGTATGTCTTGAACCGTTGGCTACTAAATAACTCTTCTTGAAATATCAAAAAGGATTTTCTTGTATAGAGCTTGGCTACTTCCTCTTCAATACTGTAAAAAGTTTTTATAATTGGTCTCGATGTTTTTGTCTTCACATCTTTCTCTTTCTCACTTAGATAACGGACATTCAAAACTTTATCATATTGATGACGAAGTCACTTACTATCGTACTTGAACGAACATAGTCTTACTTTTTCATACTCTCACTTTGTTGAGTTGTAGACATTCTATCTCAAAATGTGGATCTCAAGTAAGCGGGCACCCACTTTTGTCTCTTGACATAAATAGTTTGCAACCAACTATTTTCTTTCAACTTGTACTTCACTAACATTTCAGTCCACTCCAACTCAAACTCCTCAATAGTTACTGTGTCATGAATACAGTGGTTAAAATCATATTTAAATTGTGGATATCTATTATAAACATGAGCTAGATGTCAAGAACTATTTGTAGGATATGCCATAAGCGCAATTTGTGAATTGTATTGGGCAATACCTTCACGATAGCCTTAGCTCATCATCAGTTATTATTGTAGAGGGAGCACAACCAAACATCGCTTCTAGCCATGTTTTCAAAAACTATGTGTAAGACTCGGTTGTCTCATTTATCAATAACGCACATCCAAACATCATAGATTGATGATGATAGTTAACTCTAGTGAATGGAACAAATGGCATCTTGTAGCGATTTGTTAGGTACATAGTATCAAAATGAATGACATCCCCAAAATATTGATCTACCATCTGCTCAAAAGCAATTTCCCATTGACCCATTTGCATCAACTTGGATCGAATATACAAAGCCTGGATTATTACGTTCGCTTTCCAAAAAGTACTCATATAACTATCGATTGTCCAAATAATTCTGAATGTCCTTAGGAATGCAACCAATATTGTAATCACCACCATGCTCCTTACTCAACATGGACATTATTTTCCGTGTTGGTATTCCCGACTTATTTAGCGTGTCTATTAAAAATTTTTGCACTAGTGTCACCTATCTATGCCCACGAAGCAAACTTGTACTCCTAGGTGTCAACAACTCATGATTATGTTGGAGTACAAACTCGAACACAACCCATTTGTCTCTATTATTCTTTATTGTCATCATCGCCTTACAACCACACTTTATTTCCAGAGTCTCAGGTCTTGCTCTTTCTTTAAGTTTAAGATTATATCGATGGAATCATTTTTTTGAACACACATACTCTATACCAATTAATAATTTGTCTATGCCTGACAACTGAGTATGATTTGTTCAAATTCTAAAACCAGTTCATCTGGAGAAGGTTTTATAGCAGCTAAGTGCATCCTATACATCGTCAAACTCTAGCCCCACATACGGCTCTACATATGAAGATGACGTTATATGGCCTTCCTTGGGCATGTTCATATCGAGTTCAACCTCACCATCATCTTCAATCATCTCAACTTCATCGGTGCTAGAATTATAACTGTCTAAAATCTCAACATGATCTCTTGATGTATTCATCATTCACGCAACCTGATATCATTTACATGGCAACAATAGCTCAATAGACAATCAAAGAAAAGAACTTTCACCAACTATAACACACATGAAGACAATTTGGTGGTCACAAGCTTATTTATTGCTTGGAAGGAAAAGAAGGGGCGACTCTCTATATGAGCAATAATACCATCTGTTTGACATCGCTTTCACTAAATTTGACTTTTTAAAAAAAAAATTGTAAAAACACGAACTTGACAAGAACTCTACTGTGGACCAATGAAAATTAATAGCCGATTGACAAAATGAAGAACTTAATAGTCGAGCCAATGATTACCAATGACCAGTGACTTATAAAAAAAAAAAATTGGTTAATTTATTGAAGCAGACTGTTCTCTCTTATATGGACCCTGTCAAAGCAATGAATATACACTGCCAAAGCCCACGAAAAATCAATGAAAAGCACCACAAAAACTCTATATTCTCAACAATATTCCGAGTCCTCAACACTACAATACTCGGATGGATGAATGCCTCAGGAGAGGCTTATTTTGGAATGGAATTAAATGCAACATTAAATTAAGATAGTCGGCAAACAACTCAAGCCTTGCGAAAATAAAGTAGAAGAACAGAGAGAAATCGAGTTTACCTTCCGTCATCTTTGAAGGCAAGTTTGGGTTGGTGTAGGTGCTGATGGTAGCATTTCCGTTAGAGAGAGGAAGGGAGAGGGAGAGAACGTTGGTGTAGGAGCAGGTTTGGTGTAGTGAGAGGGAGAGAACGGAAGGGAGGGAGAGAGGTTTAAATGCGGAGAAAGGAAATAGATGAGAGGGGATCGAGTGTTTTGAGATGCAGCTTCCCTTTTCTTGGATGGCTTACAAGTCGCGATGCGATTGGCCGGTGTGAAAATGAGTTTTAAACCCATCTGGTTGGAAGCTTTTCCCATATATATATATATATATACATATATTCAAATATATATTTGAATATACAATAAAGTATCCATTTATGCAATATCCAAATTGAATATTTGATAAACAGTGATAGATCAAGATATAAAGCGCGTATTGTGTATGTTGATGATATGTTTCGCATACCTTCAATCGCTACTAGGACCTGCAACCAGAAAGAAGAAGAATGACTCGGGGTTTTGGTGGGTGTCGCCTCCTATGCCTAAGTCAGTTTTCACTGAATCATTTTTATTGCTTAATCTCTTCTTCTTCTTGAAAGAAGAGAGAGAGTGTGTACCCTTTTTTACTCCTCTTTTCCCTTTTTGTATCTCGTATGGAGGTTGGCATAGCCTCCCCTGCTCTAGGTAGTCTGGCAGTGGCACCCTTTGAGAAGGCACGTTGCAGCCCTTAATGCGGTAACTCTCCTGAGCTTCCTGGTCAGCACGACCTAACATGAGCATTTCCATTGAGAGCGCATTTTATAGTGTAGTTAATGTGGTAACCCCTCCTGAGCATGAGGTATGAAGGGCTGCTCCGACCTGACTTGATTTCTAACCGAGCCAGCCAGAATGTGTTGGTCTACTTCGACAGTGTTAGTTCCCTCTAGCTATACCTCGCTAGGGCGTGGCTGAACGACCATTTTGGTTCACTATTTCCTCCCTGATGGGCCAATCTTTGCCTTAGAAAGAAAGGGTCTTTGGCTTGCCACCCGTTCTCGTTTTTGCGTAGATGGTTGGCAGGTTTGGGAGGTGGAATGAGACACAAAATTCTCATCTTATCTCATCATTACACATTTTTCAAATCCTCATACAAAATATAATAAACAATTCACCTTTGTCAAATCTCAATTCACATTTTTCAAATCCAAAAATAATAATAATATTAAAACACAATATTTTGAACTCTCAAACAAAACATAAAATTTCCATCTCACCCTCCCAACCTGCCCTTTCGGGACTTGTACGAATCATTTGGTATCATAGGGCTAGGCCCCTTTTCTAGGTGAGAATTGGGCCTAACAATATAAATAAGATTTTCTAACGAGTGAGCTCACTTATAATGTCCATTAAGAATGATAATTATTCAACCCCACTCTTTTAAAGGCAATCTCTTTAATGAATTTAAAGGCTCCAATTCCTGCAAGTTACGAGTAATTTATAGAACCCATTCACAAGAATCCATTGAAAGGACACTTCCTCTATGAAAGGAGGTAACTAAGTACTCATGCTTAAAACTCTATTAATTGAATTTCTCTCCATGAATGAAATTATATGAATTAATTATCAAAGTATCCTCGATCTTCTGGGACCTAGGGGATTTTAGTGACCACTTTTTATTTTTGCAAAATGAGCTCTTCACCATGTAAAAAATGCCGCAGCATGCAATTTTATTTTTCTAGTATTTGACCTTTTCTGTTCGATTCTCTTTCTTACGGCATGGCCAAAAGACAAGCTCATTTACCGCATTCCACAATTTCGTCACTTATGTTGAGATTAAATCATATATAGAACATGTTTGGATATTTTGAGTATCTCAAAATTTTGTGAATAGTAATGAAATAATTTGAGTAAAAATATTTTTTAAAAAGTCTTTTATGTTTGAGTGGCATTTAGAAATGAAATTATGAAAAATTATGAAAACTCTTTCTTTTTCCAAACATGCCCTTATATTCCATCACTAAAAAGCTCACCAAAAGAAAAATAGAGTAAAAAAGAGAAAGGGTATAGCATAAAGACTTTAAAGTTGAAAAAAAAAATACTTAAAAGTGGAGAAGTGACATAAAATAAATTAATAAAAGAGTAGTTGGATAAGATGACGGTATTTTATTGTTGTATTTTATTTTTCCAATATGAGGATGAAATTGATTAAATACAAATGAAGTTGTGATAATCAAAATATTTTAGGTGTACCACAACATCCTAATTTATTTTCATGATCACGTGAGGATTATTTAAGAAAACTTCATAAAGATTGGTATTGTAGCTTGTGCTCAAATCATAAATTGAATGACTCAACCCCCACACGGAAGTTAATATTTTTATTATTAATTAGTCTCACAATCTGGAGAATCTATTTAGCAGTGCTCAAACTTCCTAGTCTTGTTAAGATTATTTAGGTCTCGTTGCGTTACACAGTTGAAATGATATATAATGTTTTGTTGAAAATTAAATAAAATATTGTTATAAAGAGATTCATCAAACAATGGGACGGCGACCATACACAGACTAAACCACCATATTTTTTCAGACGCATGATGGCGATGAGATCTCCCTCTCTGGTTTCACGCTCTCTTGCAAGCTTCCTCAAGCAATTTGTTTTTTGTTTTGATTTCCTTCTTTCTGCGTACAAGATGTTTCCTCCTCCTTTTTTTTAACTACTGATGTGGTAGGCGTCTGCCACGTTAGCCGGTTTCGTAGTGGGGACGCAGAGGCAGTTGTCCCTAGCATTTTTAGTTTACAATATGCTATGAACTATTTCATAGGCATTATAGTGAATGGTCTTCTGATTGTCAAGTTACTGATAATTGATTTTGAAAAATCCTCTATAGTTTTTTTCTCTAATAAATGCAAGTATTGTAATGAAATCTAGCCCCCCGTTTGGATATTTAGAATATCTCAGTATATATGTAACGATAGTGAAATGATTTGAATTAAGATGTTTTATTGGATTTTGAGAAATGAGAGAGAAAAAGTTGAATAAAAATATTTTAAATTTTAAAAATTCTTTGGATATTATTTTTGTTTTTAAATTTGAAAAAGTTGTATTATTTTATGTGTTTTGTTTGAGAGTTTGAAAAAATTATAATGGTTAGGTAATGATTAAATGAAAAAGTTAAAAATTTAAAATTGAAAAGTATTTTATATTTGAGTGATGTTTATGAAGGAAATATTTGAAAATATCTAAGAATAGAATATTTGAGAATAATTGTGTTACCAAACAGACCCTTCTTACAATTTTTATTCCCATAAAACAAATCATCACTATGTTTATGATTGTAGTTTAACGAAGGTATCCAAGGAATTTTGGTCTTATGTCTAACATAAATCATGTATCAAGTAAACCCTCTCGAGGGCTTGCTTAAGACTAAAAGGGATGCCTTGTAAATACCATGTAATAAGGTTTGATTCTATTTATAAAAATTTTGTAAATACTCCATTTAGAAAAATAGTGTTAGCAAGAGGCAAGGCGGAACCACGTCTGCTGACCCCCTCCCTTTATGCCTCAAAATAACGTATGGCATTAAGCCATACGTTACTTGACTTGTAACGTATGGCTTTTAAGCCATATGTTACAAGTTGTTGCAGCTTGCAACGGCTGCAGTGTAAAGGCTGGCCTTTAAGGCTAGCCGTATGTAGGAGGGCTATATACAATTGTGTTTTGGAACTATCTGATACACAAAAGAAAGCTCTCTCTTTTTGTTCTCTCTTGATAAAATATTTAGGTTGTGGATTTGTTAAGTGTTACTCTAGTTTTATACTACGTAGTACACTTCGCCACTAAGACAAAACGCTTGAGATTTATCAATCTGGAGAAACTTGTGGAGCCATATCATAAGCTGAGCTTGAGGTATTTTTCCGTTGTGCATTCTAACATTGGTATCAAAGCCTTTTAATTTGCTTTCAGTTTATATTTTTTTTCTCGCATATGCTTGAGATTTGTTTGGTGTTTTTTTTATCCTTTTTTTTATCTGGATTAAAAAAAAAAAGGCAGCACACTGCAAGGTGCTACGAGCACCAACGCAGTGGTGCTGCACGCACCACCGCAAGGCGCAGCGCGCACCAGGAGGTGCTGCATGCACCTGGGGTTGCCGCACGTACCCAGCGGTGCTGCGCGCACCTGGGGGGTGCATTGTCATGGTTTCTCCAAGCCACTATGTTTTTCGGTACTGTTCACATGAACAGTACCAGTTCTAAAGATTGAAGAAGACTTTTTACGGGCTGGGCTTGGGCCCTTTGCCCAATTTTTTTTTTTTTTTTTTTTTAAGAAAAATGGGTTGGGCCATTTGGCCCTTCAGTGTTTATTAAAAAAAAAACTGGCCCAACCTTGTTTTTTTTAAACAAAAAATAAAAAGAATGGGATGAAATTAGCACCACTGGGACTCGAACCCAGGACCACCGGTCAAAGGCTATGCGCACCACTGGGTTGCGACTTACCTTTGGTTCATGTGGGGTTTTTTTTTAATGTATTTATTATACATTTATTTCGTTTCTTTAAAAAAATAAAAATAAAAATAATTTTTTGCATGATCTAATATATGCTTAGATATATTGTTATATTACATGTGATCTTTTATTTAATGTTTTAGATTAAATGTGATTACATGTGAATATATAGTTATATTTATGCTATTTTTTTTATTATTCCATTATGTTATATTACATGTGATCTTTTATTTAATTTGTTTTATTAAATGTGATTACATGTATATATGAATTGAACATATGGATATGTGATTATTTTATCTATGAATGTTAGGCTTGAATGTTTATAAATTAGTCTTTATTGATAAAATAGAAAAATTCCCACTAAGTAGTCTTAGTTAGAATTGTCAGTGTAAATGATAAACTGAAAAAAGTTGCAGTGACCCCAGTAAGAACTGTAAATGCACTGTATAGCCAAAAGACTACAGTGACCCCAGTAAGAACTGTAAATGCACTGATGGAACAAGAAAAATGGACTGTAATGGTCTTATATGAACCATCTTTGTAGACTGACCCAACAGGTTACTGTGGTTGGAGTAGCTGTCCTTTTAGACTGGCCCCAAAAGGTTACTGCGATTTTAGTAGGTTATGTCTTTATGACTAGGACTAGATGACTACTTAAGATAGTGGGAGTATGGTTGAGATTTATGATTAATTCTCCCGTATTTATTTTTTGAATTTGCGCGAGAATTAAGTTAGAAATTTAATAATTGGATATTATGGCGCAAGAGATGATTCTGAAGCCTGACGATTTTTCGATCTTGCGACATGTCTAAATTATTTTTTTTCTAGCTTGGATGGACACGGCAAATTTCCTAGGTGTGTGTGTAATATCCATTCTTTGTGTATTGTAATGAAATGGCATCCAAGAGTATAGTTGTCGATTTAAACAAATGGGAGAAATTGGATGGGGAGAACTACGACATTTGGCATCGCAGGATCCAATATGTATTAGATGAGTAAGAGATCTTGGAGGTCTTATCTCACTCCCTTACTGAGCCCGGGGAAGGGACCTCAAAACAACACAAGATAGATCAACTAGCCTATACTCAATGGGCTAAGAAAAGTCGGTGCGCACGCATAATAATGTTAAGCAGCGTGCACAATGATCTAATGTGTGAGTTCGAGATCTATGACATTGTCCAAAGCATGTGGGAGGCTTTAAAATTGAAGTTCGGTGGAACGTCAGCCACTAGGTTGCGGGGTTAACCATGAGGTTTGACTCCTATAAGATGAGCTCTGACCACAAGATGAAGCAGCATCTTAGGGTTATGTCGACCATGATCCGCGAACTTAAGTAGACAGGAAACAACCTAACTGATGAATAGCAAGTCCAAGCAGTGATAAGATCACTGCCGAATTCTTGGGAGAATATGAGTCAGAACCTGACACATAACGAGAATATCAAAGACTTTGATGATGTCTCGCGTCACTTGGAATTGGAGGTTGAGCGCCTAGAAGCTGCTAAGCCCAATCATACGGCCTATGTGGCTGATTCTAGTTTGCGTACGGCATCAAGGCTTAAGCGCAAGAAGTCCAAGAATGGGGTAGCTGCTGGACAAATTAAGAAGGTGTCAGGAACTTCTCAGCTCAGCAAGAGGGGCAAGTGCGGGAAGAACAAGTCAAAATTAGAGTGCTTCAACTGTGGAAAGAATGGCCACTTCACTCGTGACTGCACTGAGCCGAAGAAGGTACACTCTGACTTTTCTCGCATTGTTTTTGTAACTAGACAGGTGATGATTGCTCACTCCTATCCTGTGTGGACTATTGATTCAGGAGCGACCGAACACATAGCGCGAGACAGAGTCAGATTTGTGGAGTATCGCCGGATTCCAGCTGGGAGCCGTGATATCAAGGTGGGGAATGGAGCTAGCGTGGAGGTACTGGGACTTTGTACCTACAAGCTGGACTTGCGGGGTGGCCGCACTCTTTTCCTCCACAATGTACTATACTCTCCCGAGATCTAACGAAACTTACTTTCTGTAGTCACTCTATTAAGATTTGGTTTTCGAATTGTATTTGAAAACAATTATGTTTCCTTTTATTTGGGTCATGTGTTTTATGGCGATACTTTTCTTCAAGACGGTTTTATGATTTTGAATTTGGATTATTCAAATACAAATGAGTCTATTGCTTTTCTTTCAACATCTGATAATTTGGATTCATATAAATGGCATGCTATGCTTGGCCATATAGGGCAAGATAGAATGGCTATGTTAGTAAGAGAAGGCCTAATAGACAATCTCGTTAAGGTCATCTTACCCACATGTGAACATTGTCTAATGGGAAAAGCTAAGAGAAAACCGTTTGGAAAAGCCACTAGGGCATCTTTTCCACTACAATTAGTCCACTCAGACATCTGTGGTCCAATGAGTGAGAGGGCAAGACACGGAGGTGTCTACTTCATCACATTTATAGATGATTTTTCACGTTACGGTCATGTCTACTTAATCTCCCATAAGTCTGAAGCATTGGAATGCTTTAAGCGATATCTAAGAATGGTTGAAAATCAGTTGGACAAGTGTTTAAAAACTCTAAGAACTAACCGAGGACGAGAATATTATCTCTGAGCAATTTAAAAGGCTCTGTGATGAAAAAAGAATCAAAAGACAGTTGATGATGCCAAGTACGCCGCAGCAAAATGGCATGGCGGAAATGAGAAATTGAACACTGCTTGAGATGGTTAGGTCAATGATGGCGCAAGCAAACCTACCAATTTCTTTTGGGGGGATGCACTTTTGACTACTGCCTACATTCTTAACCAAGTGCCTTCCAAATCAGTAACTTCCACCCCATATGAATTATGGACCGGCAAGAAACCCAATTTGAGTAACTTGCAGCCATGGGGATTAACGAGTTTTGTTCACGATATTTCTCATAAGTATGGGAAGTTAGGCCCTAGAGGGAATAAGTGTATCTTTATAAGGTACTCAAAACACTCTAAAGGGTATGCATTAATAGGTGAACAATCTGATGAAAGTGTGACTGAGATAGTCACGAGATGTGGATTTAATTGAAGATGAGTTTCCAAGTAGAGGTGAGGTTGATAGGAGTTTAGAACTTCATGAGATTTTGGAACAAGAGGAAAGTACTCCATGGAATTTAGTTGAGAAGGAGGAAGAAATTCTTCAAGCTCCTACAAATTATTTGAATCCGAGTGGGAGCACATCACTTGTCAATCAATCACAACAACCTCAGCCGCGTAAAAGCACACGTGAAAGTATTCCCCGTTATCGTTTTGAGATTGAAGAGGAAGCTTTTATGGTAGCTTCGCATGATGATGACGAGCCTAGGAAAATTTATGAGGTTCTCTCATTTTCTACTAAAGATGAGTGGATGAAAGCTCTTAATGATGAGATTGAGTCTATGAAAACTAACCAGATCTAGGATTTGGTTGATCTACCAATAGGGCGTAAGACTATTGGGAAGAAATAGGTTCTTAAGGTCAAACGCAAGTCGGATGGATCAATAAATAAGTACAAAGCTCGCTTAGTGGCAAAAAGATATACCCAACAGGAAGGTATAGATTATGAAGAAACTTCTTCACCAGTGGTGAGATTTGCCTCAATTGGCCTGATTCTAGCTATAGTAGCAAACATGGATTTGGAATGCTACCAGATGGACGTTAAGACAGTATTTCTCAATGGAGAACTAGATGAGGAGATCTATATGGATCAACCAACGGGTTTTGTGGTCAAAGGTTAAGAGCGGAAAGTGTGCAACCTCAAACGATCTATATATGGCCTAAAGCAATCATCTAAACAATGGTACCTCAAATTCCATCGAGTCATTCTCTCGAATGGGTTTACGATGATCACAGAGGATCATTGTGTCTATGTCAAAAGGTCTAAGAAGAGTTTAATTATGTTGTCATTATATGTTGACGACATACTACTGGTTGGAAATGATAAAGGGTTGATAGTCGCCACAAAAGAGTGGTTATCCTTCAATTTTGAGATGAAGGATATGGGTGGAGGCAGAATACATTTTGGGAGTTAAAATCTATAGAGATCTCTCAAAGAGACTTTTGTGTTTGTCTCAACAGACTTACATAAAGAAAGTCCTCGAGCGCTTCCTAATGAATGGATGTAAACCCATTGACACCCCTGTTGTAAGAAGTGAGAACTTGTCTAAAGAACTGTGTCCTAAGACTCAAAGAGAAAAGGAAAAGATGGCTAATGTCCCTTATGCTAATGCTGTGAGTAGTCTGATGTACGCAATGATGTGTACTCGGCCTAACATATGCTATGCAGTTAGCTTAGTTAGTAGATTCCAATCTAACCCCAAACTAGCTCACTGGAAAGCGGTCAAAAGGATTATGCGATATCTCAAGGGAACTGCGGACTATGTGCTGTGCTATCAGGGTCAGATTTGCAGCTAAGAGGTTATAGTGATGCCGATTGGGGCAGCGACCTAGACGAGCGCAAATCAACCACTGGATATGTCTTTCTGCTCAACCAAGGTGCCATTACATGGAGCAGCAAGAAACAACCCTGTATAGCTTTATCCACCATGGAGGCAGAATACATAACTTGTTCTGCAGCAGTTCAAGAAGTTGTTTGGTTACGGAGGTTCCTCAAGCATTTAGACATTGGCACGGATACTTCAGATCCGGTGACGATATTCTGCGATAGCATGGCAATTCTAGCATATGCTAAGGACTCAAAGTATTATGGAAGAACCAAACACATAGATATCAGATATTACTACATCAGAGACATGGTAGCGCAAAAGCAAGTGGTTCTGAAACACCTTTCTACGAGTCACGTGGTTGCTGATCCCTTAACGAAGTCTATAGCAAGAGATGTCTTTAAGGCTCATGTTAGGAATCTAGGACTGCGTAGACTATAAATGTAATTTGTGTTTCAAATGACATTAAGATGTAACATTTCATTTGGGATATTAATACAATATGATTTAGTTCTTGTCTTTATCGTATTGTTTTTTAATACACACACACAAGATATGTCAACAGGCTTAGATCAGCTCACTCACACGAGTGATCGCCTCTAGCGCTTAAGTAGCGAGTAGAGATGAGACATTGTGTCCCTAGGTGCTTGTCCAAAGGGATAAGTTGGTTGACACAAAGTTATGTCGCCTTAGTGGGAGCTAAGATGAGGTCCATTGATAGGACTATGTATGGGTTACCCCACCATCCATGTAGCTTGTAGTAAGCCAGATGTGAGTTCCTCTTTGACGCCTTGGAGGCGTGCAAATAGAGGAATTCAGGTTAGACACTTAAGGAGGGGCTAGACTAAGATCTGTACGGTATTGATATAGACATATGCTCTTTAAGAAAGAGAAATCCACCGTAGCATGTGTTTCATACTATATGTGCTTATACGACCATATGAGTAAGTAAGCAAAATGTTTCCCTCTTTCTCACTGTGTGAGTCTCATTTTTTAAATGTCCTTTACTTTTGACTATGTCACAAGATGGAGGTTGTGATGTCTGCTACTTTGGCATGCTATCTATGGTCATGATGGATACGGTCTAAAGAGGCATTGTTGGGAAAGCGGCTCGACCAAAATTGAGTGATATGAGTGCAAAGGGAAGACTTTTCGTTATCGTATCTTCGATAGTGTTTGCTGACGTCAAACAATGATGCTACATCTTGGTAGCGGCTAAAGGTTGTGAACATATTGAAATGATTTGGAGGTAGTCAAGCATTGTTTTGAGTTTTTTAAACTCAAGAGGGTTCGAAAATGCTTGATCTTGATGCGATCAAATGAGTCTAGGACATGACCAGACACTTTAGGGATGTTACTATGCTGGTCTTCTCTGGGAGAGATTTGGTGTATGTACTCCCACCTTTCTACAGATGTGCTTGGTAGTCGCACGGCCTATTTACTTGTATGAACAAGATTGAGAACATTAGAGAGATACAGACCTGGGGTCATGCCCACTGTGTGCGAGTGGGAGATGTTAGCGAAAGGCAAGGAGGGGCGCCCACGTGGGCTGACCCCCTCCCTTTATGCCTCAAAGCAACGTATGGCATTAAGCCATACGTTACTTGACTTGTAACGTATGGCTTAAGCTGTTGCAGCTTGCAACGGCTGCAGTGTAAAGGCTGGCCTTTAAGGCCAGCCATATGTATATAGTCCTCCTCAATTGGGTTTTGGAACTATCTGATACACCAAAAGAAAGCTCTCTCTTTTTGTTCTCTCTTGATAAAATATTTAGGCTGTGGATTTGTTAAGTGTTACTCTAATTTTATACTACGTAGTACACTTTGCCACTAAGAGGAAACGCTTGAGATTTATCAATCTGGAGAAACTTGTGAAGCAATTTCATAAGCTGAGTTTGAGGTACTTTTCCGCTGTGCATTCTAACAAATAGAAAGACAACTGGGCTTTTTGTTGGAGATTGGATATTGCACTTACTAATTCATGATCTAATTCATGATCAAATTTGTGAATAATGAAATTTCATTCTAGACTTTAATGAGTTGAAATAAAAGTTAAAAGTTGAATAAAATATTCTTAGAATATATTTTTTTAATATTATTTTTGTTTTGAGATTTGAAAAAATTGAATTGTTTATTTTATTTTGTGTAAGAATTAGACAAATTTGTAATGATTAGATGAGATGAATTGTGAAAACAAACGATGTCTAAAAGAATTTTTATTAACACCTTTCATCTCATTTGATTCTCTTTGAAGGTAATTTTATTTTATTTTTCCAAAATGTTTTTTTGCCTGATTCTTCTTTTGATGATCAATTTAGCCCATTAAAAAAAAAAAAAAAAAAAAAAAAGGAAGAAGAAGGAGATGTACTCAAACATGGCAGAATCCGCACGGTTGCACTTGAACATTTATAAAATGTGAAGTAGGTAGTCATAAACAAGCTAAATACAATGATTTCTACTCCTTTTGGCAAAGCATGAAGCAGCTAGAGAAAAGGTAATGCCTTTACAAAACATGATGCCGACATTTGGCAAGTAATTTGTTTATTGATATTATAACATGAAAGAATAAAAGAGCTGAATAAACAAAGAAATGTTATGAAAATGAATAGCCATCCATATGTATTGAATTGAAGCTGAATTAATGCCTTTACAAGAAAGTTATAAAGTCAGTGTCGAAATTTGAAATGAGAATATATTTCTCTCTTTGCGGCAAATGGCACAGCCTAATATCCCCCCGTGTCAAGTAAACAAATGCTAAAAGATGCGAAGCCTCACCAAAAATTGTTTGGTGATGGTAACGATCTTACCCCCCTATCAGAGCGGACAGCATAACTTGAGAATCGCCTGTACTTGTTTAACTTCAATCTAATAGCTGGAACCTTACGAGAAACAGCCTGCCATATCATTTGGACAGCGTCACCCTCTTTTGATGGGTACTGAAACTCGTAGAAATTTTCAACTTCTTTCAACTTCTGCCACTTTCTGATCCACTCGTCCTTCCCAATATTCCTGATGAGATTTATTAGAAATTTTTCTTTAAGAGCATCGCTTGAGCGAACAAATACGCAGAATTGAGAATAGTCAAGAACATCCTCGTATGGGAGTTCGATATCATCACTAATAATGACCGGAACACAGCGGCTAGCAATGGCATCAAACAGACGGTTTGATGACGGGGTGTCGCCTGCTATATTGAGGCAAAATTTTGAGGAATGCATTCCCTTGGTAGCTTTCTTAATTCCATCTTTTTGCACACTTCCAAATGCAAAGTGCACATCTTGCTCGTCCTTCAAAAGATAAAATAACTCTTGCCGAATATAGCCTCCCTGAATATGGGAAACTAAATATTAGAGATAATCTTGATTAAGTTGGAAACAATCAACCCAAATTAACATGAAGAATACAATACAGACAGCTGAAACCAAAGACAAATTAATCAACCAATTGATCATGCATACAAGCTTCAGGAATCCAGTAGACATTAGGATTTTACAAAAAAGAGGGCCAACCACACAAAACTTCATTAGAAAGCACTTCTAAGGCCCCTTAGGATGTGAAAATGATTCATCTCATCGTTACAATTTTTTTAAATTTTCATACAAAATATGATAAACAATTCAACTTTTTCAAATTTCAAAACCATCTCATCTCACTATCCGAACTGCACCTAAATGAAAAATCTATCAAATCTGTGCATTCATGTACGAAAATAATTACCCATGTTGATAGAATATTAACCCCACCCAAAGATTTGCAGTGATTCAAAAAATAACAAAAAATTTATAAATTCATCAACTAGAGTAGATTCAACTAATTCTTCATTAAAAAAAAAAAAAAAGAATTTCAGTAAGATAGTGTCTAACTTGGCTTAAATATAATAATGAACATTAATTGACGTGCTGACCTAAAGCTTAAGGTTTCGAAAACATAGCTTTTAGCAAATTTAAATACCCAACTTTACAACTGCTGAAACGAAAAGAAACAACTAGCTAAAAGAATTTAAAGAGGAAGATCACATACATCCTTTCTATAGATTGCTCCTTGGAAGTATAGCAAAGTTGGACGGCTATCAAAATCAGGCGAGTCATTGACATTCGAACCGATTACATGTTTGTAAGGTGCAATCACATCTTTATCAACATTTGCTATGTTTGGAGGATATCTTCCGAAGTCTGAAAGTATAAACATGGCACGCCAGAGCTTCATCCTTGCATCTAAAAGGCTATTTGGATGATGGGCCACAATCAAGTGGTCACGTCCTCTTGACCTCTTCCATTCCTTCTGGGCTATTAAAAATCTCACTAGCTTCTCCTGTTGCAACTTATTCTTGGTCTTTCTCTGGTGTGGGTCAGCCTTGGAGTACCGGTTATAGCATAAGGAAGAAAAAAATGGTACAAAAATAATATCAGCGTCACTGGAGTTGTGGACTCTTATTGCACTACGAGGGGCATTTGGAGCATCAGGAAGTTCGGAAGCCAGGAGATCCAAAGTAAGCCAATATTCTATACTGTGTTGCAAGTTCAATCCACCCGGATAATCAGGTATCTTACTTCGAATATCTGGCCAAACACTACCACCTTGAGCCTTCCAATCCAAAAGTCCAAAATGAAATTCCGGGGGTAAATCATACATAAAAACCTTAAGAACTACTTTGTTTTCTTTTTGCTGAGCTAGAAGTACTATATCATTGGTATTGCATTTCACATCTGCTTTTGCATTTTCTTGGGATGTTTCTTCTTCTTGTTCTTCTGCATCGACAAGGATTGACCGATTTCCGATTGAGGGTTCAACTTCATTCTGACTATGGGTTGCAGAACCCCGATTGTCGCTCGTAGCCAGAAACTTGGAATTGGGTAACAAATTATGGTCAATGAAATTAGGACGACCAGTTGAACGCAGCACAAAGAACCAAGATAGTATGAACAAGATCGATATTATTGTGAACAAACAAAACAGAAAGTTCCGAGAAGTGATTCCAAGAGACAAGGCATTCCTCTCAGCCATTGTAATAAGAATCCCGTAAAAGTTCAACAATCTCGCGTTAGAACTATCATTACATATCGGAAGAAGGATAACCAACCTGGAATGTGTCAAATTGGTAACAATGAAAATTATGAAGGATAATTAAACCTGAGCATTTATAGGAGAAATTATAGATAAAAAAAGATGGCAGCACTAAGCCAAGCGAATCCTGCTCAAATTGAGGAACGATTACTCACAACGATTACATAGATATCACTTCATGGACCACCCTGCTAGCACAACTTACTTCAAACATTGGGCATAAATATTCAACGCCCAGTGCACAAAATAACCTCTGGATAAATCCCAATGCAAGAAGCAGATTCGAAATGAAGAAATAGCTCATCTCCCAATGTGTAAATCTGCCAAAGAAGAAGGACCAACGAAAAAGAAAGCAAATTCAGAGGAAATAAAAATTCAATCCAACAAAACCCGCCAAGAAAGCAGCGCCCAAAAAGAGTCGAGAAAACCAAGAAAAGAAGATAAAGATGTTTAATGGTGGTTAGATTTGATGAATGAAGAGTGAAAGAAGAATATATGACGGAATCATGCCGTACTGTTGGAATGGTGGTGATGTTATCGAAGGAAAAGTCTCTCTATCATACCCTCAAGGAGACTTGTTTGCTAGCAAGAAGAAGAAGAAGCGCGAGAATAGGGTCTTATCGATGGAAGCGGACCTCCTTGGCTCTTCTTTGGTGGGACTGCCTTCGGCTATTTCTTTGGCTATTCTTTTGTACTTTGAGCAGATTGGTTACAATATTTACTACGTAGTTTCAACTCAAAACGATAGTTATATAAAAACTACTATTTTCTAGGGAAAGGAACAGCAATCGCTCATGACAGCTTCCATTTCTGCCGCATGCTAGAAAATAATTTTGGTAGGAATTCATTTGTTATAGAATTTTTAATACCAATGAATTAAAATGCCTAAACCCCTCATGAAAATGAAAATAATTTTCATAAATATATAATCTCATAAATAGATGTTCTTTATGGTTTGTGTCAGTGGATTTGTTTCGCAACCCTGTGATCACCCTTGGCGAACCTGCACTAGAAAACCTAGAAAATGCCTATTAAAGGTCTTCGATGTCTAGACCTATAAAACCTAAGAATTTTTCAGTATTAAAAATTAAGAAATGTTATAGCTATAAAGAAATTTTATAAAAATAAATAAATAAAATAAAATAATTTCATATGATATATTATATTTATTTTATTATAAAAGTAACTTTATATTTAACATATCATGTCAAATTATATTAATTTGTATGTTTATTTTTGTAGAATTTTTTTGTGACTAAAACATTTCTTTTAAAAATTATTAATGTCACCCATAACGTTTTATAAATCTAGAAATCTAAGAGCTTCTCCGTTTATTTATTTGCATAATTAATATTTTTATAAATATTAAACACGTACGCAAGATTATTTGTTTCATTTACAGGACGGTGTGTTTGGTTCTTACTTTAGATTATGTTGATGCAGAGCATCCCGGCCTGCAGTCTGCTTTGTTTTTGTCTGCATAATTATTTAAAAATATTAAATACGTACGCAAGTCTTTAATAGACAGTTACCAATGTAATAATTTCCGAAAGAGTGTTTGAACTTCATAAATATATTGGGTGTTAATACAGAATAGTATAAAGTATAGACACGGTTCTAAATGTGATTATCTTATAGTATTCGTTGCGTTAAATATGGGCTAGAAATTATGAAAAAAAAATTATGCAATCTTTCTATGTTCTTATGTTCCTCTGCATATTAGGATGCCATAAAAAACTTATAACAAATTTGCTAAGATAGGATTTAAAAATCTCATTCATAAGGCTTTGGAATTTTAAACTTTGGAACTGGAATCGGTTATCCGGGTTTCGGACCGAACCGGGAAAAAACCCAACCCGGATGAACAGTCTTATGAATTGCCTTGTATAGAAGCAAAGTGCAGAATCCTCTTGTTACAAATGCAGTCTATAGTTGATCACTTGAGCTCACAACTAAGATAAAATAAAATTCCTTTTTTCGTGACCATTCTTGTACCTAGAACGCATATAGAACATATCCTTTATATCAGTTAAGTTTTTCAAATACCCTATACAGGAATCCCTCTAGGAATCCTTCCTCAAGATCTACATCAAGAACTTAAGCTCAACCGTATCAACTTATTTCGCAGGATACACAACATGTACATTTCTCTCCCTCGTAGCATTAGCAATGTGGGCCATTAATAAAACATCAAGATGGCTTTAGTTTGTGAAGAATCACGAGAACTATTAACTCTGCTTATAATAGTCGCTCAAGACCTTCTCCACCTAGACTCAACTAAGGATGGGATGGCTTCTTCTAGTCTCATTGAGAATATTCAGATCTACTAATATGAGAATATCCAAGATAAAAACCAGAGTTTGTAGGGTCACAGAGTGAGGAAAGATGGCAATGGGTCATGGCAACGACGATGTCATTAGCTTCGATGGTCATGGCAACGATGATCTTCACTGCAATGGAAGCATGGGTCGTCAGAGAGAGGGTCGTGGCCATGGGTCTAGGAGATTGGAGGGTATTGCACGATGGTCTTGGGAGAGAGGGTCTTTGTATGAAGGTCTTCATTTTGTGTTGTGCGATCCCATTCTTAGATCCATGGGAGGATGAGGTGGCGCGCATTTGAGAGTGTTATCTGAGGTTTAACACTAGGACCTGTCCGAAGATTCTCTCTTGGTGGTAACCTGAGTGCAAGTCTAATTTGGAAAATAATTGGGCTCCACTTAACTCATCCAGCGGCTCCTCAATCACAGGAATAAGATATTTATCCTGGATAGTCACTTTGTTTAATGCTCTACAGTCCGCACATCCTCCAAGAGCCATAAGCCTTTCTTACTAACCAAACAAGAGAGGAATAAGGGCTTTGACTAGGCTAAATCACCCATGTGGCCAACAATTCTTTTACAATCTTCACTGTCTTATCTTTTTGGAAATATATCTATAGGGTCGTACAAAAACAAGTGGGGTATTAGGGAGTAGGTTGATAGAGTGGTCATGAGTTTTATGAGAGGGTAGGCCCTTGGGCTCTCTATATACATCATGATGTCAGTTTAAGATGTTCTGGATAGGATCAGGAATAAATCTGGGCTAAGGAGGCATCTCCTCAATTAATTGAAGCCACAGTCCTCTTTTCTCCAATTTGTTATGTTTATTAATCCCCCCTTTCTAAATGCAAGCTGAAAAGTTCAGACCCCTTAACTGGTCAGTCTTATCACCCTGTTGAAATTTCATGGAGAGATCCTCAAAATTCTAGAGAATAGGCCCTAACCCTCTTAGCCACTGGACCTCTAATACCATGTCACATCCTACAAGCACTAGAACATGAACCTCTGTGGTGATATAAGTGCCCTACATCTTAAATCCCAACTTAGCACATTTCCCCTCAGTGGTAATCTAATCCTCATTGGCAACTCTAACCTTAACCCTTTAAGCAGCATTGATTGGGATATTTCCCCTTCAAATCATTTTTTAATATTATTATTGTTTTGAAATTTGAAAAAGTGAAATTGTTTATTATATTTTATATGAAAATTTGAAAAAATTGGAATGATGAGATGAGATGAGATGAGATGAGAATTTTGTGTCTCATCCCACTAGTCAAACCTACCCTTAGGACTCATTTGGAGAGTGAAATGAGATGAGAATTTTATGAATAGTAGTAAAATAGTTTGAATTGAGTATTTTTTAAGTTTTGGGAAATGAGAGAAAAAAAGTTGAATAAAAAATATTATAAAATTAAAACATTGTTAAAATATAGATTTATAATATTATTTTTGTTTGGGGATTTGAAAAAGTTGAATTCTTTTTTTATTTTTTGTTTAAAAGTTTGAGAAAGTTGTAATGATTAGTTTGAAAGTGTTTGTATTTGAATTATGTTTGAAAAGAAGATGTGATGAGATTATATGACTAAAGTAAGCATAGTATAAGTAAGTTAGAAGCTAACTTATAGAAATCCATGCATAAAGTAAACGTATTGTGTGTTGAAAGGAGAGATGTTCTAAGGTTATAAATTTTCATTTAATCCTCATAAAAACAGAACTTACTAATTTTGGGCTTAATTTACAAAATTATCCCTTAACTTTTGAAAAATTGCAAATTTAAGAAAGTTGCAAACGGACTTCGAAACTTATCAAAATTTGCATACCTCATTTAAATTTCAATCTAAGACCATTTATGGGCTTATAATTTACATAAACTAAACCCTACTATGTGAACTCTTCCAGGCCGAACCTATCTTAAGCTAAAAATGGTGTTTTGCTTGCTACTTGGCCATTTATCACACTATCATTCTTAGACCTGATTTTAACAACTCATAAATATCAAATTCTTAGTTCTAATATAATGTCAAGAAACTAAATCAAACATTATACAAAATCATAAACTCACCATTTCAAATAATCACACAAAAGATCAAGATTAGGTCAAATCGAACCTAATCTTTGTGTTTTTGGTCTATCACTTGCATTTCAATAGCAAGGATTCTAAAAGTTGACAAATCTTAACTTCCAACATGTTAATCACTTAATCCTAGTTGAACATGCATGATCAAGCATCAAAACTCAACTTACTCAATATGTAAAAATTGGCTTGCACTAAAAGCCTTGAACCCGAAACATAGCATGCTTGACCTTGAATCAAAATGACTAAATCCTTAATTTCCATGCATATAATCTTGAAAGAACACATCCATATAATTCACATTCAAGTTCTAACTCGATCTATGCACCATATTCAACATATCTTAAAAAAGCACAACATCAACAACCCGAGATCCTCTAAATCATGCTTAAAAACATACATCTTTGCATGCTTATAAGAAAATCTAACAAAACCTTAGTCATAAAGCTTTAAAAAATCCAACCTAAACCATAGATCAAAGCTTTAAGAGTAGGAGCTTAGGAAATCAAAACCGTGGATCTAAGTTCCTAAGGCTACAATGACAAACTAAACCAAACAAATCTCATTTTTAAGGGTTTTGGTTCTATCACTTAGTGGATCATGCAAATCTATTTTATTAAAACCTTATATACTATAACTCAAACCAAGAACTTGCATGAAAGTCATAGCAATACACCAAAGTACCGAAATTTGTAGGACTTTTTAACAAAATAACGCAAACTCCTAAGGCATATCAACAAACTCCAAACTGAGCACAATCATCACCAAAATACCAACATTCAACCTTAAATCTTCCAATAAAATTAACGAATACTCTCTCAAATATCCAAGACTCATAGTTTGATAAAAAAAAAAATACAAGAGACTAAAGCTGGGAAAGAAAACTTACAAGCTGAAACATCCCAAGAAACTAAGCACCAAGACTCTCTCCAAATCTCACTTGGTTTGCTCTCAGGGAAGGGAAAATGAAAAACTCCAAGTGAGGGAAAAAAGAGAGAGGGCATGGGGCTATAGGGGACGGATGAGGGGTGACCTTGGGTGGCTAATGGTGTGACCAATTGATGGGAGAGGTTGCTTGTAAAAGTGGTCGAGTTGTTTAGCTGAAATGGGTTGGAAATGTGTTGGCCAAATGGTGACTTTGTGTTTAGGAAAAGCTTGTTTATTTGACCTTCTATAAGTACACTATCTGGGGCTAAATCAAGGGTACAAGTTCAGCCATGGGGGAAACTCGTGTGGGAAGTTTGGGGAAAATAGAAGCAATTCAGTTGGAACTAAAACCTCAAAACCGAGTGACTCTAATTAGGGTATAGATAGGATTTCACTTAGGGTTTCAAGTCTACATGTAATTATTTGGTCGAATGAAAGCATCATGGTGCAAGGGAGTGGATGAAGATGTAAGAGAAAGTACATGAGTGGATGATTGCTTGTAAAAGTAGTTTAAACCAAAGAGAGAAGCAAGATTGTCAAAACCGAATAGTCAACTTTTGGGGTTTGGATTTTGGGGTTTCAGTTACCCTTAGGGATTTGGGGTTTCATTTAGGGTCTCAAACCCTTTTTGGTGGTTGACCATAGTTGTACTTGAGTGATTGGAATAGTGTAGTGAGTGTAAGAAAGGTATGGTGTTGTAAGAACGCATGTAGGTTGCTTGATTGCACTCCATCCACCTTACACATTTATACTCCACTTGACAGGTGTAAAGTGTGCTGCAAATGAAGGGTTATGATGATGCCATGTATCCAGAAAAATCTCCTAGTGATCCTAGGCTGATTTGGATATCCTACATGGTGATGTGACAGCTATTTGATCTAGGTGCCATGTGGCACTCTCTAGTTGACCTATTTTTCATTCGAAAAGTTCAAAACTTTTTATTACACCATAAAATCTTAAATATTCCTATGAGGCTAATGGTGTAATTTGCTTTGCCAAATGATACTCCTAAGTGCCTCACATAAATCAAAAAGAAAAATTCATCTCCATAGTGAATCATGATCCGATTACTTTAACGGACTAAAACTTAATTGATCGCTCGATTCATAAAATCCTTTCAGGATTTCGAGAGATTTCTAAGGTCTAAAGGAATTCTTTCCATCAAATTTCTTTTGCCTGTTACAATAACAGCAGAGGGAATCTACATATCGGACTTTCTCTGCACTCAACCAATTACAATGCAAACGAAATAACAGAAAGCATGAACCGAAATATGGGCCTCTAATGGACCTAATGTCCTGAGTAAAATAACAAGTAAATAAAAAAAATAACCAGTAATTGGGCTACAGGCCCATAACACTTAAACTATTTCAGTCCATTCAAGCCTTGTAACATGAACCAACATGTCGGTCCATGAATGAGCCCATCAGTTGATGACTTCCTCTAGCTCACATGTGACAAATGTTTCAAGAAAATTTGAGGTTCTTGTTATTATTATTTGATTGAATACACTATTAGTTGTTTTTAGTCGATTAGATTAGCATAACTAGTTATATAAACCATATTTTCTTTGAATAGTGCTAATGATAATTGCCTAGTTATACATATTTTCTCTATCAAGTAGTTTGGACCAATTCTTGTATTTTATATATATTTGTGGAATATTTATTTATTATTAAACATGAGTAAATAAACTATTTATGTAAAAATATATGTTTTGTAGGAATTGTGCACACACATTTTAAGGATTCAACAAGAGTCAAATTCTGAAAAAATTAAATGGAAGAACGACAATCTTATGGATCGAGGAGTCAATTAGGCTATTTGAGAGATGGACACGTAAAAGCCCTTCTACAAAAAGAATGAGGACTGTCTTGGGCTCAAGGATAAATTGCACAAAATATGAGAATTTTGATTCAAATCTTAGTAGAAAAGTTGTACCTTGATGGTTGAAGTTTCAAAACTAAATCGAGCTGTACAGAATTCAGTCCGGACCCGACTAGACTGAAAATTTTGGTCCAAATCGGATTCGGTTTCGGTCCCAAACATTATGGACTAAAGAAATTCGATCCATTCTCGAGGTCTATACATTTTGGACCAGACCAGACCGAACCCCTATATACATATTTTAAAAATATTTTTAATAATTTAATATACTATTTTTATATAATAATTGTATAAGTTAATGATGTAATTTTTATCTAATTTATTATCATTAACAATATAAAATATGAAATAATATATGCTATCAATTAATAATAAATTATAAATTATGTGATAATTTATGTCATTATATGTAAATAGGTTAATACATCATACATTCATACATATTCTATTATTTATACTTAATTAAAGCAATTAGGTAATTTGTTTTTAAATACCTAAGTTACAAGCATACATGAATAATCTACGTATAATGAACTTATTTGATATTCATTAACCATAGATAAAATATATGATATTATTAATAATTATGCATATTAAAAAATAAAATTAAAGTTAATCAATAATAATTATTAATATTATAAATATAATTATAATTAAATATTTTTTTAATGATTTAATTATATAATCTACATTGTTCGTTGTGCGAGGAACAGGGAATGTCATGGGTCAATATCAAAGTAAATATCCAAATTACTTTTGGGTATTTTTTTTATGCAAGTAATGATGAACTTGACATGTGGCCGAACCACTGGATTGTGCTCGGAAAGACTATTTTGATCTAGACCATACACATAAAGTGACAAAATCAGTTGGATAAAGCATTGGAATGAAACTAGAGGTGATGATGCTGCTCAAACGTTGGCCATTCGAATTCTCATCCAGAGAACTCATGCATGCTTCAGACAGACCTATTTAGTGAATGAAACGAAAGGAAAATTTTGAGTATAGCAGTAACATAATTTGTAAATAATAATAAAATAATTTAAATCAGATATTATTTAGATAATGAATTAAAATGAGATGAGTTGATATGAAAGTTGAATAAAATATTATTTTTTAATATTATTATTATTTTAAAATTTAAAAAAATTAAATTATTTATTATATTGTGTAAAAATTTAAAAAAATTATAATGGTTAGATAAAACATTTTTTGCATCCAAACCGAGTCTTAATATTTTATGAGATTTTGATAAATGAGAGATAAAAAGTTAAATAAAAAATATTATAAAATTAAAATATTAGTAGAATATAATTTTTTAATAAAATTTTTGTTTAAAAATTTAAAAAATTTGAATTATTATTATTTTTTGTTTGAAAGTTTTGAAAAGTTGTAATAATTAATTTAAAAATATTGTTATAATTAGTTTGAAAATATCTGTATTTGAATAATATTTGAGAAGAGAAAGATATGAGAATAGAATTTTGGAATTGAAACTTTTTTCCAAACAAACCTAAAAATCAAAGAACCTATTAAATATTATCGATAAAATTAACTAGATGGTCGGTAATTAGATAATATGAATTTGGGGTATTACACCTAATGAAATTAAGGCTACTAATTTAGATAAAGTAGAAGAAGATGATGAGAATTTCAAATCATTCGATAAAAATGTTGACGGACTTGTACATAATCATGAGGATGATCATGTACTTTAGAATTGGATTGTCTTGCTTATGTTTGCATACAAAATCAACACCAAAAGTTCTCACTATTGCCTTTTGGGTATATTTCGTAGCTTTAGTTTGTGCGTACTTCAAATTATTAGCAGTGCACCACATGTAGAGCGTCATGACAATATCTCAACCATTGATCAGAATTGGAACTGCATCTCAGAGGTATATCCAAGGTCGTCGAGGTGTGCAGCCATGGCCTTGTTCATGGGTGGTGGTCCACACCTAAGCATCTACAGATCAAGGATCAAAATCAGTACTAGTGAATTTTACATCAAAGATTTAAGCAGCAATATATTATCTAAATTAAATCTAAAATAAAACCTGATCAAATTTCACCTTACTCTATTTTTTCTAAAAGTTAGTCTAACTTGAATCACAACTAGTTTGGATTGATATGTCTTTGTCTAAAGTCAATGTGCATCTTGTTTAAGTTTGTACTCATTTGTTTAAATCTTTTCAGGTGTGTGTCCGCTCATGTGAATGTATGCATATCATCACACGTGTACTATATCAACTACGCCATTCTTCCCACATTCAAAATTCACTAGTACTGACTTAATTTTGAAGCCACTTTGTGATGACATTTGCAAATATTACGTGCCTTGACTTGTCTATCAAATCCTAAGATTCCTTCATTCTGTTGGGATAACTTTATCAGTATTTTTTTTTTTTTTTAAATTTTCTGTTTCAGACTTCAAGGCCGCGCACGTGTACGTGTGTAAGCACACATGCCAGTGAGAGGAAGAAGAGAAATGCCTATAGCAAGTTAGACAGTTCCAACCATTTCAAAGAGAGAAAAAGAAACAAGTTTGGAACTAAATTTTGGGGGAACATATTTGGAAGGCTATAAACTAGTTTTTAGGAGTATATAGTTGGAAAGGTGGAAGAGTCAAGTCCCTTACCTTAATATCAACCGCTGGTGCAGGGCAGTGGTTTTGAATCATCTCCTTTGATATAAAGCCAACACCACCATGCCATACTTCAGGAGGCTAAGGAAGTAACATTTATTCGAGCAGTTAGTAACAACAGGGAAAAATGACGTACAACATCAAGATAGAACATCAGCAGGGTTGCCATAGTACAAGCTAGAATGTTGCAAAATTGATCATACGAAGGCTTACCAACAGTATTACTTAACTAACAGTCCGTCAAGCAAACTATTTTGAATAAAGAAAACATTCATTGGACAATTCCAATAAGTTTAAATGACAGGCAAGATACAGTAGTGAGTCACTTATAATCAAAGAAATGGATTTTTTTCAGTAAAATGACAGAAGAAATGGGTTTTGGGAACTTTATTTAATTATTCATTGAAAGATTCCATGGTTTGTTTTTGGCGGGGGGGTGTTATACATTCTAAGTTAACAATCCTAAAATTTCAAAACCATGCGTAACAATTTGAAGCGCATGGAGGAAGAATACTTTTGAGACAAGATGCATGATAAAGGAAACTAACCTGATTCAAGACATAGTAGACTTTAAAGCGATCAGGGTAGTTAGTAGCAAGACCATCCAATTCTTCCTGCATATATTTAAGAAGGGATTAATCATTTAAGAACTTAATCCAATGAACTGATAGAAAGCACCTTTCTACGGGGAATGCGAAAAGAGAATTAAGCATTTATATAACTTTAAATTAATCATTCAAAGTAGCATCCTAAAACAAATGGCCATCATATTAATGAAGATAATAATTGCGATTTTTCTTTTTCAGTTAAAAAAAAAAAGATGCCAATCTAAGTGCATTATTCTATTTTGGGGCTTGGGATAAGAATGAATAGATATCATTGTTACATTGTCCCAAAAGTCATAGCTAAGTCCATTTAACGTTCAAGATCATCCTTGAATAAAATGTCAAAAACTATTCAGTTCTTCTCATTCCCAATCCTGTAATAAAATTACTCTATGCATGTACAACATCTAAGAGAGTTTGAATAAACTGCAAACCCCTTTACAAAGTGGGCATTGTCTCAAAAGGATCCATTTATTGCAACGTCCTTGGGGGACTGAGCATGCCTAACTTCAAAAGCACAAATTAAAGGAAATGATAGTTTGGTTTACGTGGACCCCATTGAGCCTCAAAAGCTCAAATACTTAAATCCAATTAGAAAAATGATAAAGACGAACATACAAGGACACATAATGGTGAGAGTAATAGCAATTACCTTTAAAAGAATATCCTCTTCTGTAACATTCGCATAAATAAGGTGCACCTTTGTCCTGTCTTTGGGGTTTTCCAATATGGCTCTAGCAACCTAGAGTGTGATCAGAAAGAAATGAAATATGCTACTAACACCAAAACCTTATCAAAGATACTATGTCAATAACTTAAAATGAACAAAGTATTCAGTAAAAATTAATTTCTACTCATACTTGGAACATTGGAGTAATTCCAGAGCCTCCAGCAAGCATGCCAAATGCTCTAACTTGACCAGGTTGATACTTGAAACGGCCCTGGTAGCAGTATTATTTGTTAGCCAACTTATAGAATTATAAACAAGGAAACAGCCTTCTATAAAGAAGACAAACACGGAAGCAGCCAAGACCAATTTTCAATATTCCCAGGGAGTTGTACCTTGGGACCCTTCACAGCAAGATAATCTCCAACCCGCATCTCACGAAAATGGTGTGACATCCTTCCTTGTGGATACATCTATTTACAGGAAAATTCAAAGCAGAAGACCAATTCAAATGGGTCAAAACCCAAAATTGTGGGACATAGATTAACTGAATAAAGTCAAATCTCAAATAAAAAATTCAAGCACGAACCTTTATAACTAGTTCAAAGTATCCAACATCAGAATCCAAAGTAGTTGGCGTATATGGCTTTATGACCTCCTCTCCTTGGCCATCTTTGCCACTGTTTAAGAACAAAGCTAGTGAAATGAGACAAACCAGTACAAAATTATGATCCATCCAAGAATCGACATCATTGACAACTATTTGCTGATACAAGTGCCAACAAACATTTAGGTGCGGTTTGGATAGTGAGATGAGATGAGATAGTTTTAGATGAAAGTTGAAAGTTAAATAAAATATTGTTAGAATATTATTTTAATATTACTATTGTTTTAAGATTTGTAAAAGTTAAATTGTTTAATATATTTTGCATGAGAATTTGGAAAAGTTGTAATTATGAGATGAAATGAAACACTTTCACTATCCAAACGGGGCCTAGAAAACATTTCATACACAGCTAATGAATAAGTGTAGAAATTAATTTGAACTTGCTGCATAAATAGCAACACAAATAAACCTGCAACTTATATGTTGTCCAATTGGAAGACCCAGAACTGAAGTTGGTGCAGGAAGTTCAAATGTGAACTTTGCCACATTGTGGCTCAATTGTTTGCGCTTTACAAGTTTAAACTTCTTGAAGTTCTCAGGATCCAAGCATCCTGTAAGTGCAAGCCGTGATGTGAGACAGTTTGCAGAGAAAAGAAATAAATAGATATAGTTTGCATGGATGCAGAGCCAATTAGTATTTCAAAAGGGAAAAAGTAAAAATAAGGGAAAACGAAGTTTTTATGTTAATGATAGAAATATTTGCAATGCTTAGCTTCTACAGCATGGAACTTTGCTCCATGCATCTAAAATGTAAATAACCAGATACATGTACTTAAATGGTTAACTTTTTATCAATTAATTTTGAAAAGACAAAAAATAAAGACAGTAAAAAAAAAAAAAAAAACCCATGTAGGATAGAAGATATTTTTTGATAGGTAATTTTCAAAGTAGAGGATAGAGGATATACAAAAAAGTCTGCCAGCCCTACCTTTTTATTTATTCCTTTTTCTTTTCTTTCTTATTTTGATAAATAGCTTTCCCAGGTTTCTTTGGAAGACTCCAACTTAGGATAATTTAAGGAGGCGGCAGGTGTCAGGAAGGAGATGGGGCAACCATAGACCATTTGTTACCTCATTATGATGTTGCTAGTGAATTATGGCTGGCTGTCTCTAACCTTCTGAAGATGGAATGGGTAATGCCACACTGGGTAATGGACTTTCTATTGTGCTGGAAAGGACGATTTGATAATCAACAAAGTAAAGCTCCATAAAAAATGAAGTAGATTTGTCTAATGTGGCACATATGCAGGGAGAGAAAAAATAGATGCTTTGAGGATTGTGAGAAGACTGTGGAGGAGCTTAAGAGTCTCTTTTTAAGAGCATTTTATCAGCTGTTGTCGACATCCATACGTTCTTCCAACTCAAGGTTTTAGGACTTCTTTAATCTCTTTACTCTTTCTAATTAGGTGTATCTACTTAGATTCACTCATGAATAAGCTCTTATTTCTGTCAAAAGAAAAAATTCCCTCCAAGGCAATCATTGAGAGATAAAGCATGAAGAAACATGGACTGATATTGACACTTAACACAGGCTGGAGTTTGATCGTCCCTCAAGCTCAACAGAGCTCTCCATGCCATTACATACGGGTATTTTATAAATTTCATTCCATTTGTTGCTATATCTAACTTACAAGTATTTCTGCCATAGATATGCATAAATGACCGTGCAGAACATATACCTCAAATGTCAAATGCATAAACTAACAAGTGATCAGAGTAGGTTTGTGCAAAATCAAGCCGAAAGCTTTTAAACCCAGCACATCTTATTGGTAAATCGGCCAGAATGAGACTCCTAACAAGAAGCCTAGGGTGCTCACATGTGGCGTAGTTGATCAGTCATCCTTCCAAAGATCATGATACATATTAAACATGACTCACCACAATTCTGCTTCTTTCAGGTAAATGGAACTGACAGAGTTGAAATTATTTCTCACCAAGTAATTGGGGTAGCTCAATGTTTCCAGTACATAAAAGATCACTAATAGCAATCTCCAACTAACCAGAATGAGACAAACAATAATATGTGTACTAAAGTTAAAATAATTAAATTCAGGAGGGATAAATTCCCTTTGCACCTTCAAATTACAGAATGATTTGCAATCTATATCCCATACCACAAAAACTGACATTGCACCCTCAAACTACAAAAAGCAAACACTTTGCACTTTGCTTCATTCTGGCCATCAAGATGGATGAAAAAATAAATTGCACCTTCAAACTACAAAAACCAAATACTTTGTACCACGTATAATTCAGGACATCAACATGGATGAAAAATAGGTGAAGTGGCACAATTTTATGGTCTGATCTTAATAGAGGGTGCAAAGTGTCTTTTTTTTGTAATTGGAGGGTGTAACATGCCTGTTTTGGTAGTCTAGAGTGCAAATTGCGAAACTTCAAGTAATTTGAGAGCTCAATGCATTCTATTTCCAATTCATGAAGCTATTTATTTCAAACAATCCAAAAGACCAACTTCAGCCACATTCAAAATTTTGTTTGATAAGTAAAAAATGATGATGATAAAAAAAAAATAACAATTAAGAGTTATTAAGTCATAAAGGTGTACATAACGATGATCAAATGAAAGTGACAAACCTTCAAATTAAGATTTCAAATAAACAGAAAATTAATTGTAAATAATTACATAAAAATAGAAAGAAGGATCTATTCAATCATCTATTAAATCTTTAAATCTAGTTCCTTTAAAAATATTCTTCACCCTGTCATCCACCTATAAGATCACCAGGAGAACAAAATTTCGAAAGCATATCATAGCAGAAACAGCCATTCACCAAACAATTTTTTTTTCTTTACAAAAGTACCTCCCGTGAATTAGGATATAGAAAAAGTGTGACAATAAAAGTGATCATGCACGCCCATGGTTAAAACGAGGACGTGCCAATAAAATCCAAATATATTAGTTCCTCCAATCAAGAAACGTACAAGGAAAAATACTGTCTATAGTCGACAATTAGCAATCTAAGCATACAATCAACACATTCGATTTGACCAGACGGAAAGATGACTGAGAACTATACAACCATGCAAGACACTGCAACAAATGCAACGAAGAATAAACTATCTGCCTTTTGATAACGAACATATACCAAATCCAAATTGCACATGACAGAAACAAAATAAGAGACCAGACCTTTGGATTTTTTGGAGGAATAGAAATAGAAAGCACCAGCCCCAATGGCTACAAGAGCCACTGCTACACCCACAATGATCTGGGTATCTAGTGTCTGCAGGAATTCCATGAACCTTCCAGTTGTAGAGAGCAGGTTTATGAGAAATATTCTTATTCTTTAACCAAAACCCAACTCAACCAAGAAATGGGTAGAGAGATCAGATGGTTGGGCGCATTTTCTCCCCCTCTTGGTCTCTCCTACTCAGCGTTGCTGGTCTTGGTAGTAACGACGACAGAAAGAGGGGTGAGGGTTGATAAAGTATGAGAAGTTAGGAGGGCATGCTGGACAACTGTGTGGTTGTACCTTTGGAGAGGCTACCTTAGCACCGGGCACGCCGCACGGAGTCTGGTCCAACTACCAACCTGTTGGGCTTCGTGCGGTGCCCTATCAATTCAAAACGCTCGTGCATAGTGGGCTGTTGGTTTTTTTTTCTTCTTTTTATCCTTCAAGGTTTTAATATTAAGGGAAGAGTAACGTTTGAAAAAAAAAAAAAAAATCATTTCATCCCATCTTTATTTATCTTTTTTTTTAAATATAATTAAAAAATAAATACTTTTATGTGCTATTTAAATAATAAAATAAGATAAAATAATTTTAAATAAAAATTAAAAATTAAATAAAATATTATTATTATTTTAGATTTAAAAAAATTAAATTATTTCTTATATTTTATTTTAAAATTAAAAAATTTATAATAATAAGATGAGATCAAATATTTTTACTATCCAAACAGGATAAACTAATCATTTCAAATTTTTCAAATAAATTATTATAATTTTTTTAAATTTTTAAATAAAAAATAATTTAATATTTTTAAATTTTAATAAACATTTAATTTAAATTATCTTATTATTAGTCAGGTATCAATTAAATAAGGGCGGCAAAAATGTACGAAGTAACTTATTACAAAGTCACCAACGGCTGTACAATTGAAATACCGTTCGCCTCGGTCCCTCGATTGTCCTATATAAATTAATTAATGGTCTTCGTGGTACCATCCGTTTATTTTGAAATAAACAATATTCAGACGACGAATATTCCTGCCTGCAACCCATTATATAAAATATTAAAAATGTATTTTAAATAATCTTATATCTTAATTAATTAAACATTTAAAATGTATATGACCAAAATAATAAAATTGAATAATAAAAACATTGATGTAGCTATAAAAATGAAGAATTCTGATTAATATCAATATATTTATCTAGAAAAAATATATTTATAAGTGCGTATAAAAGATATATTCTATTGTAAAATATGAATATTCTATGACTACTTATAATATATACTATTCTTTTATTTATGGAAAATGACAATATGATTCGTGATTTTGTTCTCTCATTTTTATTTATATATTTTTTAAATTAATAATAAAAAAGTGATTATTAATCTATGGATATTTTTTAAAAAATATTTAAAAATATCTAAATATATTTAAAAAAAAACAATTTACAGCACACAAGATAAAGTTGGGCGGTGCTGGACCTTTTATTTATTTAGAGTAATGCTACACAACCTTCCATCTTCTATATATTATATTTTTTAAAAATTTTAAAATTTTTTAATATTTTTTTTAATTCTTTTTTGAGTTTTTTTTTAAATTAATTTAATTTTTTTATTCATTATTTATATATTAAAAATTTGATAAAAGAAAAAAATAATAAAAATTATAAAAAATATAATATATGAAAGTTGCATGAATAGTAAAAAATTACGTTGATTTTTTGAATTATTTAAGATTTTCTTTCTTTTGTTGATCGGTCATAATCAGAGTTTGGAATTCGGCGTATTCACGGTTTGGATTCTGGAAGCTGGGGAGGTTGGGGATTTGACATCTAACCGAGTTTTTTTTATTTTTCAAAAGAAGCAGGCGTAGCCTGCTGTTTTATGCAGGCGCACGTGGTTTTCAACTAATTAAAAAATAGAAAAAAATAAAAAACTTTCTCGAGAGAGAGAGGAAAGTAAGATATAAATTTTAAATAGATAAATTTTATATAAATTTTTTATAAAAAATATAAATTTAATTAATAATAAATAATTTTTTTTATATTTTTTAAAATAAGATTTATTTATATAAAATTTGTACAAATTTTTTCTATTATCGAGGCACAGATTTCTTGACATGTTTGGCAGTCGATCTCGCTTTTCGTTCCTTTTCGGTATTTTCGCTTCGTCAACGGAGACAGATAGCCGCCACAAATGAAAAACTTTATTTATAAGTGTAGATAGTTGACCTAATAAAATATAGAAAATTTTATAATTTAAATTTTATAAATTAAGGTTTATTATTTTAAGGAAATAAATAGTATATTTTAAATACCTATTATGACTTGAGAATAAAATAATTTTCATAATAAAGCAGGTGCAGCTAGAAGCTATCATTTTTAGATTGTAGAAATGTTTTTTTTATTTTTTGATTTTTTTTTTACATTTTGGAAACCAAAAGTAGCAGCCATACTAGTATTTTTACTATTTTATAATATTCTTCCTCTAATTTTTATAGCATATTATTCTTTTTATTATTATTAAAATATTATTTTTTAATATTATTATTATTATAAAATTTGAAAAAGTTGAATTATTTATTATTTTTTGTGTGAAATTTAAAACCGTTTCTATATCCAAATTAGGCCTAAGTCATTGTGTCATAATATCATTACAAAATTAATCATATTTTTCAAATCTATAAATAAGTGTTTGACCAAAATAACAAGAGACTAGTGAGAGTACTTCAGGTATTTTGTGAATAGTAGTAAAAAAATAATAATAGAATATTGAATAGCAGTGAATAATAAAAAAAAGTAAAAAGTAATAATAAAATAATAAATAGTAGTCAAATATTCTAAGAGTACTTTAGGGTACGTTTGGATGTTGAGAAGTGTTGAGAAGTGTTGAGAATGTTTGTGAATAGTAGTGAGTAGAGATTGAAGTGAGTTTGTGGGTCCCATTAAAAGTATTTTGAGTTGTTTGGATGTATGAAGTATGTTGAGTTGTTGACTTTTGAGTATGGTAGTTGAAAAGTGTGTGGGTTCCATAAATATTATAATGATTTTATTTTTAGTAATAAATATTATAATGATTTTATTATAGTGATTTTTTAATATTAATAAATATTGTAGTGATTTTATTTTACTTTTATATATAATAATGATAAATATTATTAAAAATAATACTTTTTTATTTATATATAATATAGATAAATATTATAACAATTTTATTTTCATATATATAATAGTCATAAATATTATAGTTTTGCTAAATTTTTATTTAAAAATTATAGTGATATTATTTTTTATTTATATACAATATTGATAAATAAAAAAGTGATTTCATTTTTTATTTATATATTATTGTCAAAATTCAGCTTATATATTATAGTAATTTTAATTTTTCTTTATATATTATAGTGATTTTATTTTTTTATTTATATATTATAGTGATTTGATTTGTTACAAATTTTATATATAACATAAGTGCCTATATCAAAATTATTTGAATACTATTGGGATAATAACGTATTCAAAATTATTATGCATTTCGTAATTTTTTTTTGTATCATAGGAAATTATTTATATAAAAATTTTTAAAAAAATCAATCTTTTTCTAAAAAACATGTTATGATGACAACTCCCAACTGCGCTATTATAATAAAAATTATAAATAGTTCATACATGCGAAAATCCCAAAACATAGAAAACATAAGAAATCCCAACATTTGCAAACATGTCCAAAAAAAACATAAAAACATACAATACAATCAAATAAAACCAAGTGTCAATGGGCCGTCCTATGTGCCCACATATTTATTGCGATAGAGTCCCTGGTAGCAGCCATGGCTTGTGCTGAGGCAGATGACATGTCAGGCATATGTGTTGAATGGTCCGGGTTATCCTCAACAGTTTGTCCTTTAGCAAGATTCGAATTTTTAAATTTATGCCATATCTTATCATTTGGTGTAATTGATCGAATAATGTTATGCATAACACAACATGCAATGACAATATACCGTTGTCGTGTCACCTTGTATGGGTTCATTGATTTCAAAATTCGATATCTTTTTTTTAGCACACCGAATGTACGCTCAATCACATTCCGGAGGGAAGAATGTCGATAATTAAAATAATCTTGATATCCCGAGAATGAGCTATTGCTATGCCGGTCAGACCTATGATACCGCACCCTGGGGTACGGGGGCATAAATCCCAGTGTGCACGGGAAGGCGGAATCAACCAAGTAATAATAACCTAAAAACCAAATCACAAAAAAACTATCATAAGGGAATCATACGTTACATCATGACAAAAAATGCTAACTCAATAAATAATGGGTAATAATTCTTACCCTCAGGAGGCAATGGGAAATCGATCCCTGGACGACTCAATGCATCCATAAATAGGCGTGCATCATGGGCAGTGCCTTCCCAGCCAGCGTATATAAATGTGAATTTCATGTCGAAATCACAGGCTGCCAACACATTTTGGCTAACTTGTTGATGACGAGACAGATACGCGTTAGTTGCCTCGGCAGGCACACATGCATCGATATAAGTACCGTCAATTGCACCAATACATTTCTGCAATCATATATTTAACATTTGTGAGTTCGAGGGATTTTTAAAAAAATTTGACCAATTATGGTCTCTTAATTTTGAACCATATATTTGATTTTTTTTTAAACCATAGTAAGAATATTTTTACCTCAAACCATGGATAATGTTTTGGATTGCCTTGAATATATGGTGCTACCCCAGTAGTATGTGTAGCTGCAATTACATCAGGAGCAATATTACATAGAGCAATCATCACTGCATACACATGCCGATTAACTGTTTCAGTAGAGTGTTGAAACCGATCGGCTGTGACACGTTGAACTTCGGCATGTGCGACCGTGTATGCAAACATTGCCAAAGCTTCCTCCACAGAAACCTCTCTTGTTGCTGTTAAATATTCATTGGCCCGCAATGTATTGCATAACGCTTCAAATGCGTATATCTCCATCCGAAATAATTTCCAACAGTTATTCGGATGTCCATTGAGAATTGCAATTATATAGTCTCGTCCACGTAAGCCGATATTGTGTTCTGGCATTCGCTTAAAGGCTGGCAATGCGCTTTCCTCTGCTGCTGCGAGTGTAAGCATAAACATGTTATCCCAATTCGAATCATCACGCATCCTCCTACGTAGGTATTCGTCCCACACTGGAGGCTGGTTACTACTAGATGCTCCTACTCTCCTCCAAGCTTCGTAATCATCATGGCTTGGAGGCTGGTTACCACTTGAGGCAGCCTCAGAGGCATTATTTGCCTCTACTTGCGGCTCATCATCTGACCCATTCCCAACATCCATTCTGTTGTGTGAAAATTGATTAATAATGATTTATCACTTGATCCATTCTAATAACTAGTGATTATTTAGACCAATAACAATAAAACACAAGCCAAATAATTGAAGCTAATAAATTATAAGCATTCATAATCCAAGGTCATTATAACACGTTCATCTAAACCGTTGTCCATAAATCAACAAACAACAACCACAATAAAAATGTTTACCTAAGCAGATCATAAATAACAATGTCAATGGCAAATAAGATCCGCAAACATAAAAATATATGATAATCCCGGCAACTGACAAGCTACGTCACTGCAACCCCCAAACCCAATCAAGTTTGCGGTTCGGAGGCATCATTAAGAATGCTTCGACTGCCTTGTCATGCATAAACTTTTCTACTGCTTTATTATATTGATGTGCAGGAAGAGACGGGGTAATCTCATCCAAAAACTTCATAGCAATACCTAGATTGCTATATGACGCATCCGAACCAAACTCAGTCCCATTGCCTTTGCTTCGCTTTCTACTACATTCCTCTAAAAACTGCCTATCCAACTCATTTTTCATTGCGGCGGTGGCGGCCATAACTTCCAAAGTTTTGCTAAATTCTGGGGATATGCTATTCCGAACTGGCTCCCTTCTTCGACGACGAGCTTGTCTCTGTCTCCCAGCTGGCCCATCGATGTTTGTCCCATCAAGATCTATCGGCGCGTCCGTGGCAGTTCCCAGTACGGGGCCCCTTGCCCTCACCTCCTCCTCAAGTCGGTCCTCCTCCTCACTCGTAGGGGGTTGCTGCGTCGACGCAAAATGGCAAACACCCGTCGCCACCGACTGCCCAAAAATGGTGCACAGTAGATCGTAGTCTCGACAACCATTAGTCTTGAATTTTTTCCATTGGCTACGCACCTAGCCCAAATAAAAAACTTATATTATACTTGTCATATACACCCAAAAACTTATTGAAATCAATCGAAGCATATAATTCAAACATGGACCCAACAAATTAAACTATTCTTGATAATTTTTTTACCTTTATTGCGTTAGCCCAGTGTTCCTCGGTGGCAATTACAGTTTTTGTACTTGGATTCCAACCCATTCCTGTTTGGCCCATTAAATCCGTGAACATCCGCAGCCTCTGCCTCAAGCGAGTGATTTTCCCCCTAATTTGTGAGGCATCGATTGCCTTCCTCCCCACTCGAGACAGATGTTCAGCAAGTCTCAGATGATCACGGTTGGTGATCTTCGACCCAACCAATTTTCCATCAATAGTCTCTTGGTAGAGAATGTCTACGAACATCTCCTCCAATCCATCGGTCCACAACTCGTGATCACGCTGGACCTCATACTCATCCATGGAGTGCTGCTCATTGCAAACATAAGTATGCCGGCTAATCCAATAAAATCACATATTCTCCAGGTAATAGTTGACTAGTTAAAAGAATGTTCATACTATATCCTCCAAAATGTGAAATAATAATAAATATGGTTTCACTAAAATATTCGCATACAACTTTAACTGACATATTAGTACCATGGTAAAATAAAGCGTACCAATGTTCCCTTGCTAGCACTAATTAGAATAGTAACATATTTGTTTTACTAATCTGTTATAGTAACCTAATTGTTTCACTAATTAGAATAGTAACATATATGGCTTGTCACTAATTAGAATAGATTCTAATTAGGTTACTAATTAGAATAGTAACCTAATTGTTTAACTAAGTAGAATAGTAACATATTTGTTATTTGAATATGGTACCAATGTTAATTAATAGTCCAATATATATGGTCAAAATCATGTGTACAATTAATAAGGCAAAAATACAAATTAAAATAATCTAGTGCTTTGTAAACATCATAGCAAGTAATAGCCCAATGCGCATGGGTCAATGACAAATAAAAACAAATATTCATACCTCCCTCGAAGCACGTGTTGAAGATCTGAGATAATATCTCTGTAATATTTAAACCGTGAAAAAAGTCAGGCACCAAGAGAAGCAATTTAAGTAACATGAGATGCTAAATTGATGGTTTACATTTGAATCCAATATGGGTTTATTCAATCAAAGTAACAAATAAAAAACTGGTGTTTCCAATCAAAATCCATATTGAAAGAGACAATAAAACGGTGCAGATTTTTTGTTAGACCAAATAAACAAGGAACAAGCAAATCCTACCATTCCGGATAATAACTTTGTAGTTGCAGACTTTTTTTTTTAGACCAAATCCAAACTACAGTAATCAAATTGTATGCCATAGTAGGCAATTCGATAGAAATAACATCTCTTGGTAGATGAAGCAGAATCTGCTTGCTTTAAAAACAGAATAAATAAAGGAGCAATTCGACCCAAGTTTAAAAACAAAAGCCTATTCAAAACAGATGAAAGTCCAGAATTCAGTTTGATTAAAAAATATTCTCAGAATCTGTCACCAGCTCAAAAAATGCCAACTAGACTTACAGAAAGAGCAGCTATATACAACTTCAATTCAGTGTATTTCGAACTTAACTAAAAACAATGAAAAACCAAGTAATGAAATGCCTAATCTTTTTTTATTTTTAAAAAGAGAATCTGTTGTCAATGATGAAAAACAAGGTAGTTGGTCAATTGATAAATCTTTACAGCAAACATATATATATATATATATATAGGTAATATATATATATAAATTACCTATATATATAATAGGTAATAAAGCAACAATCATGTTCTGAGTTCACAGTGCAGGGGAGTCCAAAAAAAACAGCTTCATTTCAAAAACAACAAACGGTCCTCCTCAACTAGACTTTCATGTCACAAAGAAATATTCAAACAAAAACAACATTCAAACACAACAAACCAATAAATAGCTTGATTTCATTCAAATCAAACAAAAATTTATGGACTGAGTTCACAGTGCAGGGGAGTCCCACAAAAACAGCTTCATTTCATTCAAATCAACCTACTCAATGATCAGTACCAGCCCTCAGTTTCGAGCCATAAGATCCTGATCCATCTCAAGTTCCATTCTTCCTATAGCACTTAGGATTTAGGACTGATTATTGATGCACATGAACTTGTATTTCCTGAGTTAGATCTATTTAATAGCAGCCTAATGGATCAAACATACAAACCAATGTTAACATCTAAATTGTATAGGATTTGAATACGGATAAAAATTTTGTTCAAGCTAGCTAGCAAAGCTTAAAGTAAGAGTGTTCTTCGTTTGAAGGGATAGAATATATATATTTCAATCCTAAAAATAATCAATTGCACAGAGCATGGCATGATACTGCATACAATAACATCCCAAAAGACCGAAAATTAAAGGACATGATCCAAGTCAAAAAACAAGAAAAGGCTAGATCGAAACCCCTAGACATAATATATAAATTGCATTGGATGAATGAATGCAAATTGCAATGATAATATTCGAAGAAACATGTTAATGGAGAATGTTTCTTTCAACTACTCTAGTATTCAACCGGACTAACCCTTAAATATCACAATTAACTAGGATGGACTTGATGAATTGTTGTCAACAATTAAGATCTTTGTGTACTTATGTTCTAGGAGGCACTTGGGTATGTTTATATATATATATATATATATATATATAAACATGTTTAATTAGAATTAGTGGAAGTGGCCATGACAGCCATTACCAAGGCACGGAATGGATTTTCCATCCATTATCCACCACCAAAGATCTTTGAGTACTTTCTTGGTAGAAATGCTTGGTTTTCAAATAAATGAAATGTAGTATATATTAGTCCGGGTTAGAGGGAAAAACCTCCCAACTACACCTGACTTCTCCTTATGAAATGTAGTATATAAAGCCTACTGAACAATACCCAAATCAGCTTATATAGAAATCGTTCAGATCCTCATAACTTCTGCAATCATAAATATTTATCTACCAAATTAATAGAAGCCAAGCCCATGGAAGCATATTCAGTAAAGTAGAGAATAGGGATAGAGATTGCAGATACCTTAAAGGATCGCGTCTGAGGCCCCGTGATGAATAATATGGTGGGAATCAATCTTGAGTGTTGTTGCTTTCGAACCCTAGACTTCGATTGGCTGATACGTAATGTGGCTGTGGCCATGGGTGGTTTATAGTTATGAGGAAAATATGGGATTCTAGGGGCACGGGTTGAGGAATCGAATCTTCGTCAGACAAAATACACTGCCAAAAACCAGTGATATCGAAATCGTTCAGTAGAGATGGGATGGAGCATGGAGCACGCGTTCGGTGAGGGAGCAGCGAATCACTTCGGAGAGATTTGATTCCCAACTCATCAGGTTCGCGTACTACGAACCAGAGACACGGAGAGAAAGGGAGAGAACGAGGAGAAATGGTAAAGCAGAGAGGGAGATAGAGGTCAAGTACGGGTGAGTCTCTGGTTCACTGTGGGGGGATTCTCTCCCAGCTGTGCGAGGACGACTCGGGTGATTTGGGGAAGAAGACCGTGCAAAGGGTGAGGGGATGTTGTCCTCGGGGGCAGACTTGATTTCTTCTCACTCGGTCCTTCGAAACACAGTAGAGTCACATGGGGGAAGACTTGAAAGTGTTTCCGGGTGTTTGGATGGTGAAGTATCTCTGTCCGTACAAGAATCACTGAGAATAGCTGAGAGTAGTTGGACACCCAAACACAATTAGTACCCAAACCTAGCCGGTCCCGTTTGGATAATGAAAGTGTTTTATTTCATTTCATCATTATAATTTTTTCAAATCTCAAAACAATAATAATATTAAAAAATAATATTTTAACTGTTAATGCCTTAATTTGCACCCAAACCAGAAGGGAGAAAAGAATCATATCTGGCTCACGACGATGATTTGGGTTTTGAAATGATGCTCTTCACATTCATTCATACGATAAAAAATAAATAAGCGAATAAAAGTAAATAAATAGAGACAGAGATTTACGTGGCTCGAAATAATAGCTACCTCCACGGATTGTTGGGAGGCAAAATCTACTATGATTGGTAATTTTACAATTTCTCATGGCTTATTTATCGCTCAATATAATAGAGGAATTTAGTGGAAATCATTTGGAGTCGCTTTATGTAGTGAAGGTTGTACGTATGGAGCTTCCATGGAGAGATCTTGTGCGAGCAGCGAACTTGTAGATCGCAGGCAAGGAGCTCCCATGGCGTGAAACCTTGGTCGCCATGGGGCGGCGAGATGTTGTATCAGGTCATGCTTGTTGTCCACTGGGGGTGCTACGTGCTTGTTGCCCCCCACAAGGGTGGTGAGGAGCAATGGGTGTGGGCAGTGAACTCACTCGCTGTTTGTCATCTTCGTGAAAGCCCACTGGTGGCAGGAACTATAAACTGCAGTCTCTATCTCTCATTCAATGGATGGGCAAGCTTCAAAGCCAAATGAGGCTTGTAGCGATGGATGACTAAATTGAAGTGTGGTGAGGAAACACGCTGCTAGTAAGCTGGTAAGGACAAGGAACAACTCTGGTGGGCAAAACTTCTGCTGCGAGCAGAGGTGAACTTTGACGAGCAAAACGATCTGAGGCGAGCAACGTGAACTGTGGCGAGCCAACTGAGCGGAGGTGTGGCCACTGTTGTCATTACTCAGGAAGACAAGGCAGAACTGAAGTAGCGACTTTGTAGTTTCTCAAAGGCGGAGTATGGCTTCTCGACGATGACCATACCTGCAATAAACACGTGAGGCACAATGGAGATGTCACTTGGACTGGACGAGGTACACGGTGACGGCCTAGTTTGGCAGTGATGAAAGTGCTTTCATTGCCTTCCAAGAGATGCTGCTTGCCATGTAGCTAATAGTCGAGAGATGTTGTCTACACCAACGTGAGGCTAGCAAGATGTTGCTCCCCATGGGGGTGGCGAGGTTCCCTTGTAGATCGCGAGCGAGGAGCTCCCGTGGCACGAAACCTTAGTGCCCCCATGGGGAGCGGCGAGATAATTCCCCGAGCCAGGCTGGCGAGACACTGGCCGCCATGAGGGTGGTGAGGTGTTGGTGAGCCGTTGTCCGCTAGGAGGCAGGAGGTGCTGCATGAACTCGCAATTGAGCTCCGTGAGCATAGACAAGCATGGTCGATGTGGGCACAACGGTTTCAAGTTCACTGTGTGCAGGGAACATCGTGGTGGCCGCAAACTCCTCATATGAGCTAGACGCCAGCGATAGAAAACACCATCACGTGGCTGGCTAGTTGTTGGTGGCCTTACTTAGTTGTGGGTGAGGAACTATCGCAGTTGACTGATGTTGAGTTGGCGACCTCCTCTGTAGGGAGCAACACCCTACAGGCCACAGAAATCAGCAGCAAGCCAAGTGGGGGGTTGTTGGATGCCTGAGCTGGCGTGTGGCTAGCGGGGGCACTACTGACAACTCATATTTCATACGGGTCATCAGACTGTTTTCAAGTCGTCCATTTTTGGGCCAGTCGTGAAGTGACAAGTTCAATAATGGCCCACTATTGGGCTCGTCGGCGTCCTTAATAGACCTTGAGTAGATATGTGGTTTTCTCACATGCTTTTGAGTTCTTTGCAGCGAGATATTGGTAAGGAAACCCCTGTCAGCTCTGTCTTGTGCTCGGCCTAGTGGCCAATACTGTGTCACGCCACACACAAAGGTGGTGGGCATCAAGCCCACTATGCTCAGCGATCATCACAGTTCTGGTGCACGGGCTATGAACTTTACATGCATGTGCATGTCGTACGTCGCGGATGTACCCCATTCATGGTGCATGTTCATAGTGCATGGCCCCCTTTCCCTGGGTCCCTACATATATATATAATATGTTCTAACAGTATTGACAAAAATAAAATAATAGGTGTAAGGTTGATGAACTTATCTAATATTCTCTAGAAAAGATCTTGTGAATCGGAGAATATCCTTCTCCCAATTCCGGTGCAGAAGATTAGTCGATCTCACAGACGACGCCATGTGTTAATGCCTTAATTTGCACAACAGACCTGAAGGGAGAAAAGAATCATCCCCAGCTCAAGACGGTGCTTCGGGTTTCGATACAGTACTCTTCACATTCATCCATACGATAAATAATAAATAAGTGAACAAAAGTAAATAAATAGAGACATAGGGATTTACGTGGTTTGGCATAATGCATATGTCCACAAATGTTATGGGGGTAAAATCCACTATAATTGTTAATTTTACAACCTCTCATGGCTCACTTATCACTTAATATATATCACTCAATATAATAGAGAAATTTAGTGGAGATCCTTTGAAGTCACTATATGTAGTGAAGGTTGTACGTAGGGAGCTTCTGTAGAGAGATCTTGTGAGATTTGTGGGGAGCCTACTCCTTATATAGAGGTCTATTTCCTTGGAGTGACTGAGTCCAACTTGCCTAGTGAAACCTTTTTCCTATTAGAAGTCTGAATCTTTTTCCTTTTAGGAGTCTCAGTCGATTTGTCTTATCTCTTCTTGCCCTTATCTCTTACCTAAATTGTAGACTGCCGATTTGACCCCTACACTAACAATATTTTTTTCAATTTTCATTTAAAATCAAATCATATCATCTCATCTCACTATTCAAACCACACCTAAAACATAGCCATTGTGTCAATCTCTTACAATAAAGACTACCATTTCAAATTAAAATAAAGACTACTATTTCAAACTATCATATTTTATGGGAATGTCCTTCCTCTTTAGTTGTATGGAGTGTTTGTTCGAGAGATTTACAAAAATCTTTGACTGAATGAGTGTTTTTAAACTATTTTCTTTTCTATCAAGGAGGCTTAAGGCTAGTTTGGGGAGCGAAATGAGATAAAAAATTATGTGAATAGTAATGAGATTTTAACAACACATTATGTCATGTCACATAATGTTATATGTTATATGTTATACCACGTTATGTATTGTTTATCTGTTTCATGTTACGTCAAGTCATGCATCACACATATAGGTCATGTTACGTATGTCATGTCATCTGTCATTTCGCTTCACATCACGTTATGTCTCAAGTACAGAGTGTGTCTCTAAAACAATATTTTATCAATCAATCATGTCTGGGATACTTATAATGTAATCACTATGATTGTTCAAGGATTTCCATTTATAATTCACACGAAGTACTTTCGGCGTAATCATTTTGATTATTAAAATACATCTACTCAAATGCTCCTGGCGTAATCATTCTGAATGTCAGAGTATTACTAGGTACTCCTGGCATAATCATTCTGATTGTTAGGCTATCTCATTTAAAATACTCATAGTGTAATTATTCTGATTGTCTGAGTATCTCTGATGGAACATGTTAGACGAAATCATTTTGATTGTTCACTATTCTTGAGGAAACAACTGGCAAAATCATTTTGACTATCAGAGTTCATGTTCACGTTCATGTTTAAGTTTAAGTTCATGCTCAAGTTCAGTGTATTGAACAAGATTCCAAGTTCATATATTTCACGTTCAAGCTCATGTTACTCAAGTTCAAGTTTATGTTGCGTTAAGTTCAAGTTCATGTTATTCAAGCTCAAGTACAAGTTTAGTTCATGTTTCAAGTTCACGTTCAGTTCATGTTTCAATCCATGTTTAGTTCAAATTCAGTTTATGTTCACGTTCATGTCCAATACAAGTTCATGTCATGTCGTGCCAAGTCAAGTCTCAGTTAAGTTCATGTCATGTCAATTTTAGTTTTAGTTCAGTCTATGCTCAAGTTCAAGTAATGTCAATTCATACCATGTGAAATGTTAAGTCACATCAAGTTTCTTTATGATCATGTATGCATTCATACTTTTACTGTCATGCATACATCGTTGGCATGTATGTTAAGTTATCTGTTAACTTGTTGAGATTTGTAATCAAATCTCATCGTGGTAGTCCCATCTTCCATTCCTGAAATGGTAGACCATGTGTCAGGATTAGGAGGTGTGGCGCCCCCGACCCCCATGTAAAGAAAACACGGGAATCGAGACGCCGGGATGATGACAACACGGTCACACATCCCAACGAAATGCCAGTGTGTGTACATGCAACGGTGTACAAATAAAAATATCGCAGCGGATAGTCATCTAAGTACCAGAATTTAAATACAAACTAAATATCAATAAAGTTTTAAAAACAGTTATACAGTCATCCAAAATAAAGTTAACACATGTCCCAAAAATACAAAAGGGTAAAATAAAATAACAATAACTAGTGATCCCAGATCACTCCTCGGGCGGAGCCGTCTCCTCAGGCTCGCCCTCCTCCTCCTCATCTGCAACAAAATCTGCGTTACTACAGAATGGTACCGCAGGTAAGTATAACCCAATAAAAATATCCTCAGGAATAAAAATGCATTAATGCCACCAACATGCATGCATATGAAGAAATATGCATTTTTTTCTCAAAATATCATTTTCCCCGAAAATGATTAATTTTCCAACACACGCCAAAATCCCATTTGGCCCAAAAATAATCCGTAAAACATTTTCCCAGAAAATGAATTACACAAAATCCAACACACGCTATTTTCCCATAAAATAGTCCATTTTTAATGTATGCACCATGATCTCCCCTATGGGTCATCCGCACACCCTGGCTTCGTAGCGATGCCCACTTTCGCGCCCAACACGTTAGTGGGAAACATCCACTACACAACGAGCGATGCCCAGTTCCATGCCCAGCGCGTACGTAGCCAAGCATCCTCTAGTCCCCGCCAGCAGAAGGACCACGGAGTCGGCACGAATCTCTCGTCCGATCCCATTGTCGCCCAGCGACAATCCAGGGGACGTTACTCAGTTTATTCCGCTCCCGAGTAACCAGAGGAGCTCCACCGAGATAATGTCCCATCTCGGCTTGGGGTTCGTGATACACAAGCACCCAACAAATCGTTCACATGAAAACCCAGTTTTCATAAACACATGAACATGAATGCAATACACGAAAACCCAGTTTTCCTTTACAAACATGAACATGCATGAAATAATGAAATGCACACGAATCAACCAATCCCAAAATCCATCAATAACCAATATCCAATAACCAATCCAATCCAATCAAACCAACAACTCCAATCACAAATCCATCCGACCCCCGTACTCCTTGGACTCAATCCGGCATGCCAAAAAATACAGTGAAAAGGGTTAGTGCAAAAATACATAAAATTCATGAGAATTCTTTGGAGAAATACTTACAGCGCTATATGATAATTTCCGGAGGATCACGAAGCTGAAAAAGGCGACGTCTGAGCAACACCACAATGTAAAATACACTGTGGCCGTGGGTCACAAATACCCACCTTTCAACGAAGACAAACGAAGATCCCAAAATGATAGGGTAGGGCCTAGAGAGGTCGGTGAAGCCAATGGTGGTGGTGGTTTGCCGTGGATGACGGCGCAAATGGTGGTTTAAGGCAAAAAACGTACAAATCAGAAATGGACTTGGTGGGGCTTCACCGGTGACGGATCGGAGCCGGGGTTGGGTCTAAAGGGTTGCCAAGAGGTCGGGGATGAAGTAGTAGGAAGATGGTGGCCAATGGTGGCGCGACGGCGGCGCGCGAAGGAGGTGAAGGCCGCGGCTTCAAGCAGTGCGTGGAGGCTAACGGTGGCTCGGATGGAAGTGAGGTTGGTAGGGTGAGGTCGCCGGCGGCAGGGGAACCAAATGGAGGGGGCGGTGTCGACCACGGCGGCTCGACGGCGGCGGGCTGGGAGAGGGGATGAACGCACGGGGAGAGAGAAAGGGAGGGGGCTCGCGCACGGGGGAAATGCAGCGGGAAAGAAAGAAAAAGGAAAGAAAAAGAGAAAAAGAAAAGAAGAAAGAGAGGAAAGAGAAAAAAAAGAGGGAAAGAAATGAGGTCCAGTCCTCATAACTTGGGTCACGAAAATGATCCAACGGAAACGATTTTAAAACCATAAGTTAAATAAAATAATTTAAACGTAATGGTAAAGTCAAATTGAAATAATTAAATCACCCAGTAATTAATTTAAATATTAAAAGCAATTTAAATGCACAACATTAAATAAATATTAAGAAAGCACATAAAAATAATTTTCACCAAATTAAAATCATAGAAATAAACTCACTAAAAATCCAACCAATTTTAAAATAAGAGGATAAATTTTTGAATAAATAAAAAAAATCTTTCAGTAAAAATACACTAAAATACGGGGTGTTACAGGAGGCGCACCAAAGGTCTACCAACTGGAGATGATCTATTAGACGGCAACGGCACAACGCGGAGCTCATAGGCTTAATGTTCCAATTTATCATTAGTATTATGGCATTCTCAACTAAGTTGTGCGAGCTACTTAATGGATTAGCCTAGTAGTTGCTTTAGTTCCTACTTGTACTTAAGGAGCTCAGTCTTTAGTACTCTTATGATTACAAACCTTTAATGATTATGAATTATGTTTTAAGTATTTGGGATATCGTTAGTTTGGTACATAGTTGTAATATCCGAATCCTACTACATAGGTCCTTACGTCATCTATTAATATTTTTAAGCTAAATATTTTGAGATCAAGATTTTTATTATTTTATTTCTTTATTTTTAGATGGGTGTGCCTTTATTTTTAATGTGGGTTGTTTTAAGACCTTATAATATTTTCTTTAAGCCCTATACTTTTTATCCAATTAAGAAGTGACCCAAACCTTCTCAACCATAGGATTGGTAGGTGAGACAATATCTTCCTATGCTTGAATCCCCACCGTCCATCCCTTATCTTGTAAGACAAACCTTGATTAATCAACTCACCTTTCTCTCAGTTGAAACTGTCGGCTTCCTCAACAAGCCATTGGACTTTTACTTCCTTCTCTTACACGTCGGTCCTAAAGCAAACAAAAGAAAAGATTTTTGCAAGTGTTCTTTCCCTTCACCCATCAGTTCCCTCTAACCGTGTGATCTCTCTCTTCTCTCAAAGCCGATCTCTCTCATTTCATAAATCTAAGATTTTTCACCCAAAATCCTCAAGCAAATTGACCCCATAAGTGAATTATATGGCTCTAATCTCTAGTTGAAGTTTCGGATTTATGGGTTTAATCTAGGGTTTGTTTTTAAGAAATTTTTCTACTGTGTTCCAGTCCTAAATCCTTCGGATTTTCTCTTCCTCTTCTTGTTACTGTGTACTTCCATGGCTTCAAAAGAGACCCAAACAGGTAATATACCTTCCATGAGATCTTCTTGTGATTTGGGGTTTTCGAAATTCTGTGTGAACCGATTATTGTGTAGTAACTTATGGGTTTATTTTCCATTTGTTCCCTCTATTAGCTGCTTAAGTTAGGTGGTAGCCGAATAGAGGAATGAAGGTGCTATGTGTGATGTGCTATGCTCTGTTTTAATTTCAGCTATGAGTCGTGCTCTGCCCTAGCCGTGTGTGTGTGTTCTGTTTTATGGTTCCAGCCGTGTGTGTTTAAGCTCTGTTTTGGTGTTCCAACCGTGTGTTGTACAAAGCAAATCTGTAGTCCTTTCTTGTGTTTTCCTTGAGTCTAAGCCATGTTTTAATTATGCCTCCTTGTGCTAAATTAATGGAGTTAAAGTTTATAATTCTTGACATGTTTTCCCTAAGGTTTATAGCCTAAGTAAGCCACTAAGACTTTTAATTAAACTAGTAAGCTTACCTTAGGAATTCTTTAGTTGCCAAGAGTTGTATCTTTTTATTGGTACTGTTTTTAGAAAATATATGAGGTTTTCTTAAGTTTTCTACTACTCTTGTATTATTTAATTGTATGGTTGAGATTTGGTTAAGTAAAAGATATTTAAGACCATGAATGTACTTAGATTGCTAGTTGTCCATGTACTACATAAATTATGAAAATATGTTCTGTTTTGGAAGCCTAAATTAGCCATTTCATCTCTTGTTCAACTTCACTCCTTTTGTTTAATAAAAAATAAACCTTAGTATGAGAAATCCTTGAAGAACAAGTGACAAAACCCAACCCTCTTTTGGGCATTGGCCTTTTGTTAGATTCACTTTCCACATGATGTTACAAGTTGTCAAAATGCCATTTTTATAAAGATTTCAGATTTGGTAGTACCTCCTTGTTTCTTACCATACATAAATAAACCCCTACCATCCTATACATTTTAACTCATGACTCCTACCTATCTCTTGTATAGAAAATAACAGCCTTTAAAGAGGGACAACAAGCAAGTTTCATACTTTCATGGCTTTTCTTAAATATTGGAATGAAGGTACTAAAAGTTGATTTAGTGCCATGTATGTAGCTTAGTACCATGTATGTAGTTAAGTGGGTTAAGGAAGGTATTTAAATTCCAATTTGGAATTTAAGTGAGAGCGTAGGGGTGACGGATAGTAAGCTTAAGGTGGAGTGAATATTAATATGTTTATCTCATTTCATTGAATAGGAGTTTAATTTCAAGATTCAAGGAACCTACTTGTAAAGCCACGAGGTAAGTAGCTATGACCATGCTCCTTACACACAAAGCTCTCTTATGAAAGAATCTCTCTCTTTATACATGTTCTCTTATGAAAGAATAAATGCATATATATTATGTACAAGCCTTTATTGGTAGCCCCTGTTAAGCACCCTATTGATTATAATTGTGTGTATGTAAGGTAATGCATCATGAAACTTTTATGCATGCTCTCTCTTAAATAGCTATGTCTTACCTATATGTAACATGACATGAAACACTATTTTTAAAGAAAAACATATGCATTTGGACTAAGGAAAGATAATGAAAATGTTTGACTGAAAAAAAAAAAGGAAAGAAAAGAAATGAAAGCATGAACGTACGTAACGGCCATATGAATGAAAGGGTACCAAAGAATGGGCATATTGCAATGCCATGTAAGTAGTACTGGTAGTGCACCCAGTGTTGCCCCCTATAAAAGTGATTTCTAACCTGTGGCTGCGGGTGGAATCCCGGTCTAAAAGACCACTAACCCCAACACACGGGGCATAATAGTGTGTACTGGCCCAAGAAAGTGAAACATAAAGTAAAGTTATTTCTTAGGAATATTTATGCATGAAAAGTACAGTTAAGCATGAAAGTACAGTTATGCATGGAAAGTACAATTAAGCATGAAAAGTACAATTATGCATGAACGTACAGTTATACATGAAAGTATAGTTATTCTTTAAATTGTTACGCATGAAAGCATTGTTAAGAATTAACAAATGTTTATGTATGCATGTTTTCAAAAGAAAATATTATGTGATTAATAAGTTAACGACATGGTGTATTACTTACTGAATATTAGACTCACTTTGTATTTATGTTTTAAACGTCCAGGTATGAATGATGAGGCTGTGGAGCTGGGCACTGCTGAGGAGGGAAGGGTCGATGCTTAGAGTTCCCTGTTTGTTTGACTTTTGATGATAATGGTTACGTTTTTATGATGGGTCCCATGTTGGGACGTTTTGTTGGCTTGATGTTAAGGCAATATGCCTTTGGGCATGATGTAAATACTATGGTGGGGTGATAATAACACTACATACGATGGTTAACACATTTTTGGTATGTATTGTAGGGACTGAGTCTCCTCTTATTTAGGACTAGTTATGTTTGATAAATGAATTATGGACTCTGAGAGTCCTTTAATTAGAATATTGAACAGATTGTCTATCAAGTGTTCTTTTAAGCTAGAAGTGCAGAGTACATGCGTGTCACGTTCACGCATATCCCTTATTACCCTCGTAGAAAAAAAAATGTGTAATAAAAATAGTACTAATAATGATAAGGAAAGAACAGGTTTATGTGTCGCAACCACATCCCAGTCATAGGATTGGGTCAGGGTTGTGACAATAGTATTGTTTAAGAAAAAAATTATTCACTGCGAATATTACATATTGTTATATGCATTCAGGTGCATTGCATCTTTATTTGTCATGAACGGGTGCAGGTAATCTTGTGTTGCATGTCTCGACGCTTCAGATGTCTATCCGATCCAAATGAAATCTGGGGGCACCACATGGTGGTATCAAAGCAATATGTTTCTAGGTTTAAATCCATATGTCCTTAGGAATTGCACCAAATATCAGGCTTGAAATTTTAGTCTTTGTTTGGCTTGAATTTATTGATGTATAAGAGCTAGTACATGGTTTTGATACACGTGCCCGTATGTTTCAGGAAGTGACATATGACTCGCTGTAAGATACCTTGTAACCCCGATGGAGACATCAATTAAAAAAATTAGAATCCCACGATGGATAGGGAACAAAGATTTACTGAGGCTATACGTTTGCTGACTGACATGCTTAGACATCAGCAACAGCAGCAAGTGCACGAACCTAGATCCGAAGTTAGGAGTTGTTCTTATGAGAAGTTTATGATCCACAGATACCAAAACTTTTTTGGTAATGAAGGACCTTTGAGTGCACAAAAATGGATTATAGATCTTGAAAGGACGTACGAGATATGCGGATGTACTGAGGACCAGAATGTTCTATATGCTGGATACCTATTCCAAAGAGAAGCTGGAATATGATGGGATTCCCGACGGCAACTTCTGATAAGGGAACTAGGAACCCTCATTGCTTTGACATGTGAGAGGTTCAAAGAATAGAAACCTACCAGGAGTTGGCAAATGTCGCTGCCATAATAGAGGCAGAATAGAAGGGTTTGATTGCCAAAATCATTTCGCAAAGAAAAAGGGCTTCACTCTATGCTATTGAAGAAAGTCTGGAAAGAAAGAAGATGTCTACTGGACTGGATAAGGGAAAAGACATCGAGACTGGAAGCTCAATGCTGACCACATACCCAATATGTGGGATGTGCAGAAAGAACCATAGAGGCAAGTGCAAACTTACCTTAGGACTCTGTTTCGGATGTGGCCAACTTGACCACTTGATCAGAAATTGTCCCAAAAGAGCTCGGAGAAATGGGACTATTCCCAACGGAGATTCCAAACCAAAGCCATGGCCTCTAATACGAGCTCGAGTGTATGCAATCACTACAAGAGAGGCATATGCTTATGCCCCAAGAATATATAGAGCAAACGCCATTTCTGGTATTTTCTATGACCTATGTATTGTTAAGCTTAATTAAGGTTGATTGAATTGCAATTGATGGTATTATTGCATTATTATTGTTTTGGAGTAATGTCAAGTCATTAAGGTTTGTAGCAGGTACGCTGTTTGATTTGAGTGAGTCCTTGCTTTTAGTTATTAAGGTATTGCACAAGAGTTCAATTCGGAATCCAAATTGTTACTGGTGGTAAGAGTAACAATTCTTATTAGGAGTATTATTGTTCATACCAGTGTAGATATAGAATACCTTTTAATAGTACGAGGAAGGATATTCAAGGTTGATGAATTAGATTAATACCTTAATGATTATCGAGGTACTACCTAGGAGGATGAATGATTTGTTTTGATTATGAAGGAGTAAGCTAGTCCTAGGTGGATATGATTCCTTTAGGAAATAGAGAGAGTGAATTCAGTTGTGTATAGATTAAATTCTTCCAAATTGAATTGCACGAACACTTGAAGTTTTAGATTTAGAAAGTATGCCAATACGACTCAACCTATTTTGCGGAAGGATTCCAATGCTAATTTTTTTATTGGAAAGAGAGAGAGTTAATGAATGGCAGAATCTCAGTGGAAGAAATATATGTGCTGAATAACTCTTTGAGCAACAAGGAAAGTAGTAATTTTGCTTAAGCAAGGATTCAATATCCTAGACGGTTAGCTTAGAACTTGTTCATTTAGGCAGTAACATTTGTGAGTCTTATATTCTTATCTTAAATGGTGGTAGTCATTCTATGAACCCATGTTATCGATATAGATAGGAATGGTGTAGGCTATAAGAAGAAGGCTTTGCCTCATGAAGAGCATTATCCACTTCTTCACCTGACTACGTGGATAGACCGGGACGGTTTCAAGGCGAGGATGGCACGGGACCAAGTTGAGTCCAGCAGAACAGCAGAGGAGCACGCCACAACCGCCGATCCTGAACCCGAAACATCAGAATCATCGATGTCATCTACTCATCGTGGACGATTACTCGTTCAGGGTCACGTACCTGACAACGATAATGAAAAGGTTGAGCAGCACCCCAACCCAAGTCATAACGTTGTGTATGATTCAGACGACGATGCGTTCTACGACCCCAGCACATTGTAACGATGGATGTCGACACATCACCACTAGCATCGACCAACGGCGATATGTCTAGTGATAGGCAGTAGGCTTGGTGAGCAACATTTTCTCCTTAGTATTATTGATTGTTAGTACTTGCATCGAGTCCGAGGACAAAATATTGGTTTTAGGAGGTGAGGATGCAACAACCCATTAGAAGTTCAATAATAGAATTTCTATAGACTTTAGGAACCTTGTAGAAACTCTGTAAGTTTTCATAAATTGACCAATCGCGTAAGTTTTAATCTGTCAGCATAGTCAGTGTTACCACTCATTGTGGTGCCAGAAGCGCGATTTTATTTCTTTGAGGTAGTTAGAAGTGTCAAAATGCGATATGGTCTATGCCATTAGAGTCGGTTGATTATTTATGATTTTATGGCACAATAATCTCAATTTCAATTTTCTGACGAAATGTTTGTTCGAAAATGCGTTTTTTTTATTTCAATGCACTTCAGAGTTGAATTTTAATAAACCAATTACACAATTAGGTTAGTGTGTATGTTTAAGATTTTACAATGCAAAGTTTATTTTCACTTTTCTCGGAGTAAATAGTAACCTCAATAGTAGCACCAAGTACAGTGTTTTCAGAATCACAGTGTGAAATGTCCAAATTAGGTTAGAGATGTTTTATTTGGACACTTGACAAGATCTTAACCACACTAGAATAGTTTTAGACACTTGGCACCAAGAGGAACCATGAGATGGATTGTAAATGAAATCAATGTGTGAGATCATGCCACCCAAGCAAAACCTTATTCCATTCAATCATCCAAATTGTGTCAAATCAAAGATGGTTTCAACCCTAGTGAAACCCTAAATGGATGTAAATCTAATTGGAACCCCAAAAGTTTGGTTGAAAATTAAAACCCTATTTGATCTGATTTTTGGCATTGTGTTTAATCAATTAATTAAATCTTTTTCACATGCTATTAATTCCTCAAATTCATGTTATGACATCATTATCCAATCTTTTAAACCTTGTAAATTTGATTGGGCCAAGAAAAATTTGATTTGGGCTTAATAGCATCTTAAACCCTAACCAAACCCTCTTTAAACCCCAAAATGAAGCCCACTTCTTTAAGGCCCATTAGGCCTACAAATATTGGCCAACTTGGAAAAGCTTCTCGAGGAAGTTTCCCCCCACCCATGGTCAACCAGCATCTGCCTAGGGCAGCCCCAAATAGTCCCTTGATGGGAAAGGAAAATCAACTTCACCACCTCCCTTTTACATTGCAGCAGTGACCTATTCCCCCTCACTATTTGCACCCTTTTGTAACCTAATTACCATCCATCAAGGTGTCACTCAAGCCCATACTTCCCTTTTCAGAAGTGTATTAGGCTTACAAGTCATCATTTCACCCATTTTCATTTCCATTCTTGGAGAGAACACTTAGAAGCTTTCTCGGGCAGTTTTCTGAGCCTTTTTGCGTGACATTTGTGAAACCATTGTAAGTATTTTCTCACGATAATTTCTTTATAAAAGTTGTTCGTCTTTGCGTATAGTTTTTGTTGGTTCCTTTCTTGTTTAATTTAATAGTCTGTTGATCAGTCAAAAGTAATTGTAACCATGGAAAGGTAAATCTGTGCGATAAACTATATAGTGTGTTGTATTTTGGAGCTTTTGACCAAGCTAATAGACAAATATTGATCCGAAATTTTTATGGAGTGTTGTCAACATGTTTATATGAGTTTTTTTGTATATTAATTGTATGATTAAAGTTTTTGATGAAATATTTTCTTAGATCTAAAAGGTGAGAAACTGGAAGAGGAAAAACTATTTTTGTTTTAAGAACGTTTGGATCTTTTTCCGTTTAATCTTACTCTAGTAGCTTTGATATTTTTATTTTATGATACTTATCCTTTTATCTACATATTAGGATGTTTTTGTGAATATTTTAAGTTTTTATTTGTGAAGATATAATTTTTGTATAAGAGAATACTGGGTTAGGTCAAAAGTTTGATGATTTCGGCTAGATCCATATTTTGGTTTATTTTTAGCCATGTGATTTTAAATTTAATGCTTGGATCTACTTTAAGACACATTTTGTAAACCATATGATGTTTTGGTTGAATATCTCATCATGGTATGCCTTGGATCAAGTGTTTGATCAAGGGAAGTTGAGAAACAATTATGTTTTTGGCAAGTGTTGGAACCAAGTACTTCAAGTGAGATTTTGTGATTTTTGGTGACTTTTATGTGTTAATTCAAAACATTTTAGTTCTTAGGAATGTGTTATGAACATGTTAGAAGAAAGTTTTAGATTTTTGGAAGTTCTTGGAGATGTTTTGAAAAAGGTCAAAACCATGAGATTCAAATGTTTGTGTTTTGGTTAAAAGTATGGATCTTTTGCTTAAAATTTTGTGTGTTTATGAGAAGTAGATTTTTTTAGATGTTTATGCATTTTTTAAGTTTAAGATAAGAGGATCTTTGTTGCAATATTTCAGTTTGATCATGAGTTTTGAAGTTGGAAGAAATTGCAACAAAAATAAGAGACATGGCCTTTGGAAGTTTCAGCCCTATGATGTTTTTCATAGTCTTGTTTGGTTTTAATTTTTTTTTTCAGTTGATTTTTTATTTTAGAACAAAATTTACATGATGAATGTAAATTTTGAGAATTTTTTGTGAAATTCTTAAGTTAAGAGTAAAATGATCATTTTCCCACATATAGAGGATCAAATGATAATTTTACTCTTGGTTAGCAATTTTAATGTTTCTAATTGTTGGTGATAAATTTTCTAACATTTAGAACTCATAATTATAGTTTCTCGTGTTTCGTGCTTTACCTTATAAAACACAATGATCATTACGTTAGCTTCTAACTTACTGTCAGATTACTGTGTATGTGTGTTGGTAAGGAAACTATTGGTTATGTACTTATGTTATCATATATGCCACGTCATGCCATGTCACTACAAGTTTATCTGTTACACATATTATATTCTATCACAAAATACTCATTGTTACATATATTATATTTTATCACGAAATAGTTATCTGTTACACATTATGCCATGTTGCGTAATGTTGTCCGTTACACGTTATGCTAGGTCGCGTAATGTTATATGTTATGCCATGTTATGTGTTGTTTATCTGTTTATGTTACGTCAAGTCATACATCTCATGTATATGTCACGTTATGTATGTCATGTCATTTGTCATTTTACTTCATGTCACGTTATGTCTCGAGTATAGAGTGTGTCTCTAAAACATTATTTTCTCAGTCAGTCATGTTTGAGATATTCATGACGTAATCACTATGATTGCTTGAGCATCTCCATATTCACGCGAGGTACTTCCAGCGTAATTACTTTGATTGTTAGAATACCTCTACTCAAATACTCCTGTGTAATCATTCTGATTATCAGAGTATTACTAGGTACTCCTAGTGTAATCATTCTGATTATTAGGGTATCTCATTTAAAATACTCATGGTGTAATCATTCTGATTGTCTGAGTATCTCTGACGGAACATGTTGGGAGGAATGATTTTGATTGTTCACTATTCCTGAGGAAATAACTGGCGAAATAATTTTGATTGTCAAAGTTCATGTTCACGTTCATGTTTAAGTTCATGCTCAAGTTCAATGTATTGAATAAGATTCTAAGTACATGTATTTCACGTTCAAAGTCATGTTATTCAAGTTCAAGTTGATGTTGCGTTAAGTTTAAGTTTATGTTGCGTTAAGTTTAAGTTTATGTTATCCAAGCTCAAGTACACATTCAATTCAGTTTCAGTTTAAGTTCAGTTTATGTTCACGTTCATGTTTAAGTTCATGTCTAGGTTAGTTCACATTCAAGTTCATGTCATGTCAAGTCACGTCAAGCTTATTTATGATTATGCATGCATTCATAGTTTTACTTCCATGCATGCATCTTTGACCTGTATGTTAAATTATCTGTTAACTTGCTGAAATTTATAATCAAATCTCACCGTGGTAATCCTAGCTGAATTCCCACTGAAATGGTAGACCATGTTTTAGGATCAAGAGGCATACCAGTGGTCGACCGACTGGAGACGGTCTATTAGATGGCAACAGCACGTCGTGGAGCTCATAGGCTCAATGTTTCGATTTATTGTTAGTATTATGGCATCCTCGATTGAGTTGCACGAGCTACTCAATGGATTAGCCTAGTAGTTGCTTAGTTCCTACTTGTACTTAAGAAGCTCGGTCTCTAGTACTCTTATGATTACAAACCTTTTGGACTCATGATGTAATCAAGAAGGTTTACTACCACTTTAATGTTTATGGATTATATTTTAAATATTTGAGATATCTTTAGTTTGGTGCATAGTATTGCTCAAGAAAAAATGTATTCGCTGTGAACATTACATACTATTAGATGCATGCAGGTGCATTGTATCTTTATTTGTTATGAACGGGGGGTTAGGTAACTTTGTGTTGCATGTCCTGATGTTTCAGATGTTCGTCTGTTCCCAAGCAGAATCTGGGGGCGTCACAAAGATAGTTTGTAAATAGTAGTGAGATAGTTTGAATGGAGTATTTTTTAGATTTTGGAAAAAGAGAAAGAAAAAGTTGAAGAAAAAATATTATAAAATTAAAATATTATTATAATATAGTTTTATAATATTATTTTTATTTGAAAATTTGAAAATTTTGAATTGTTTGAAGTAGAAATATTGGGTTTTGGAATAAATTTGTTTTTTATGATATGTTTCAGCATCCTACTCATTTGGTGATGAAGCAGAAATGAGTTTGAAGGATTTTCATGATTCTCGGGGGATGCACAACCCAATAGTGGACAAAGACCATCTATTATTGACACTTGGCATTCTCCTAAAGAAACTTATGTGAAAACTAATTGGGATATTGCATTAGATGAGTCTAAGCAGATGACGGGGATCAATATTATTGTGAGGGATTGTCAAGGTCAAGTTCTTGCCTCCCGAATATTACCGAAATTTTTTTGTACTTTGCCTTCAATAGCTGAAGCTTGGGGTGCATACACAACTGCTTGTTTTACTAAGGAGTTGGGTTTCTATGATGTAGAATTAGAAGGTGATCTTATGGTTGTATCAGGAAGTCTAAATCGTTGGGACCAGCTTGTGGAAGACATCAAATCTGTTTTGTTCACTGTCTTGCAAAGGTAATTAAGTACTCTAGGCCTTAATGTAGTTGATACTCTTCTAATTGAGGAATTGTCTTCGGCCACTTGTGGCTACTGATTGTAACTCTATTTGATTAATGCTAATATATGTCTTTTTCAAAAAATAAAATAAAATAAAATTACAGAAATAATTTTAGTGTTTGCTATTTCTATCTAACTTCAAGATTCCAAGTTATCAACAAACAATTGCATGTGATATATTACAAATTAACAATAGAGAGATTCTTGTCCAGACCTACGGAGTTTGCGCGCACCATTTCAAAACCGATTCTACTGATTGATGAGTATACATATGACTATGACTAAGTTTCGAATTAATCCCTTGATCATTAGGACTCCGTCAGTCTTCTTATGGGAAATGCCAATACGTCCGTTGACCACTACGTCATGTTCAATCAAAAGACGGTAGGTGGCATATTATGTTGGATAAGATAAATGTTATTTATCATTTTCATACTATACATCACTACGTGATTTGGTTGTATTATGTCTTGGTCCCGAGATTGGTACCATGCTTGATAATATTGGTGATTAGAAAGTATAATACATCCAATAGTCGGTTTAGTTCTTAAGGGAATGCATACCTAGCAGCAAAAGTTACCAACTCCTGTGAGAGGACATTACAAGATTATAAGGGATAGAGTATAGGGCATACAGTGTGATACTCCGTACCAACTGATAAGTATATGTGATATATGAGATCCCACATTATTTAATAGGAAGAAGTTCTTTATAATGATTTCAATAAGATTTTAATTGTACATTTGATTAGTCATTTTAGGACTGGTTTGGTTATACAAAATCAAATCATCTCATCTCATATAATTATTATAACTTTTCTAAACTTCCACATAAAATATAATAAATAATTTAACTTTTTCACCCAAAACAAAAATAATATTAAAAATTTATATTATAACAATATTTTATTCAACTTTCAACAAAACATCTCATTTCATCTAAAATATGGCAAAAATGTTGCTTGGGCTTTTTCATGGGCCATCACAAATCGTATGAGAGCCAGTTGAGAATTTAAGAAGAATATTATGACGAGAAATATTACAACCACAAATAGATCCAACAAAAATACAAGTACAATTGAGATAACTTCATTTGATACATTAAATCTATTTTACAATAAAAGTAGCTTTAGAATCCAATGTACCACATTAGGCCATGTCAGTTTGTAGATTTACTTGTGGATCTCTGTGTAGTTAAAATATTTTTCTATTGTGACACCTCATATTGACTGATGAGTGTAGGTATCAAAGTCTGCATTGCTTGGAATGATCCAAAGAGAAGTTCTTGCCCTTTATAATGAATATAATAGAGCTACAATTGTACCATTGATTAGTCTTTTTGAAATATGACCCAAATGCAGCTTTTCTTCCCTTGGAGCATTACACACAATCCACTCAAGAATGAAACCAAGCGCCTGTATTACAAGGCAAAAGAAACCATATATGGTATTGATCTGAATGAGCAGGAATGTTTGATACAACTCAATATGAAAATCAACCTACTCGATAAACAGAATGAATATCATATTTGTTTATTTACCCATTGTAGCACACTTACGTAAGATCATATGGAATGCTTCAAAGGTTTCTCTTAAGAAACTTTTTGAGGATCAAGATTTCGCAAACATAATTATTGTACTTTCTTTTTCTTCTTCAAAAGTAATTTTTTTTAACTCGCGGAAAGTACATCACATCCCAATACAAAACATCAAAATTCCAAGCTTTCTCGCTTAGAGAAAAAAAAAAAAAATCCATATTTTCTCAGCTACCATCATTTTCCTTCACTGGATCTGAGCTCACAATCGGAAGATTTCTTCTGTACTGTGAGGACGTTAACCTCCTCTCCAGTGGCGTTTTTCTTTTACTCACAACAAACCTGTTTACACCCTTTCGCATTGGCATTATTGATGGGAAATCCTCATCAGGTATTTGACTCAGCTCTGAGATGTCCTTAATCTGGGCAACACGCCTGAACCACCTCTCTGCCTTGGCTTCCTCCGACATATCTAGAGGATCTGGTTCCTTCACTGCTGACCCCTCCAAGCTTTTTCCCGTCCATCTCTCTCTAATATTTTCATTTTCTGATTGCTGGGGAGAACTCGTAAAATTTGGTGTCTCATTCGTATTTTCCTTCCGAGGGTACCAACTTCTGAAATCTGTCTCAGTCAAGTTCTCTCCAGCAGGTTTTTCGCTTAATCTTTCTATACTGATGTTTTGATTTCCTCTCTCTTCAATATTATTCCCGTGAAGCACATTGGGTCTAGCATCATATGACTTCTCCAGATGATTCTTTGGCATGTCAGAAGCAGAAGTTTCTTCAGCAGCTTCGTTACTCGAAGCTGTTCCATCTGGCTGTGGTTTGTCCTTTGGCTTGGCAGAAGCAGAAGAGTCTTCAGCACCTTCTTTACTTGAATCCGTTCCCTCTGGCTGTGGTTTGTCCTTTTTAGCAAAGTAGTCAGATGGAAAGGGTACGAATGGTACGAAGTTAGTACTGCTAGCTTGCTCCATGGCCATACGTCTCTTGTAAGCTGGAGAAGTCAACGAGCGATCCTTCTTCTTGCTGACAACAAATCGGTTCTCTCCTTTACGCATTGGCATGATCTCAGGGAAGTCCTCATCCGAAATTGCACTAGAGAGATCTGTAACATTATGCAGTTCTGCTACCCTCTTGAACCATCTCTCAGATTTTTCAGCTTCTTGATTCTCCTTATTCTTATTCTCAATCTGGCTCACAGGGTTCTGAGACTGCTGTAAACTGCCTCCTGACTTGTCTGACTCATTGCTCCCAGAAGCATTGCTTGTCCACTCAATAGTGTTTGAAGCAAGAGATTTCTGGTTGTCTCTCAATGGCTTCTCACTCCCCTGTGGTATTGCATTTTCAGGCTGGGCAAACATATCTGCGGGCAATGGCACGAATGGAACATAATTGGAATTGCTTCCACCAGGGGGGCCATACTGTGAAGAAGTTGTACCGGAGGAATAATGGGGTCCATCTGATCCAGCATTACGTCCCGCAGTTATATTCTTATTGTAAGATTCAGAAACAACAGGTGTGTGACCAAGAATCTTATCTAAACCCTGACTGATTGTCGAGTTTGGACCCACACTTCTTAAATCATTGCCCTCAGGAGAGTCATCACTACCTAAGTTCCTTTGGTATTTAGCATTGGCCAGCCTCCTCTCCAAAGGTGTCTTCCTCGTGCTCACTACAAATCTATTTACCCCTTTTCTCAAGGGCATTATTTCAGGAAAATCTTCATCTGCTATGGCACTGCTCATGTCAGAACTACTATCAAGCTGAGAAACCTTACTGAACCATCGTTGTGCCTTCTCTTCATTGGCAGCCAACCTGCTATCAATGCCAGCCTTATTGGTGTTTGTTCCATTTCCATACCCCACTCCTGATATGCTGTGGGCACTACCAAGCAAGATTTCTCCAGGTCGCTTACAGTCACACCTTAAACATACTCTGTTCCTCCCATAATTAAAGAAATCACATCTGAAAATGAAAAAGTCAAGCTGAAGTTCACCATTTTTCATTGGAATGGATCGACCAATCAACAAGGCAAAGGAAAAACGAAATAATGGGGCGATACTTACTGTGGACACTCCCACTCACCACCAGTCAACTGTCTCTTTGGTCGTGTCTCCTCACATTCAAGGCATTTCATGTTTCTCGCAAAGTTCATGAAACTACACCTGCAAAATAAAGATAATAAAAGAAGTACTACTTATCCAAGAAGATGCCAGATAATAATTAAAATAACTCAGATATATGTTTTCTCCATTGATTCCAGCCAAACACAGTAAATCAAATTATAAAACAAGCTTCCCTAATTCAAGAAACTTTTTAGGCCATAAAGAGGACTCTACCTTGGGCAAATCCAATCGCCTCTTTTCATTTCAACTGTTTGCCCAACATGACTCGGTGTTTGTCCAGATCTCTCAGGGGAGTGCTTTTGATGAGACCCAACAGTGTTTGATTGTGAGGAGCTGTAGCTCAGCTTGGCAAATTCGCTTAACAGATTCCGGACAGATGTTTCCACAGTTTCTCTGTCACAAATACTTTTTTCTGAAGAAACAGATCCGTTGCTGACATAACTCAGTATAAATTTCATCAAATCAACAGTGACCGCTTTATTGGAATCTGATACCTATAGATTGGCAAACAACATGATCTTCTCACTTTAGTGATAGTAACTGTCAAATACTTGAACTAAAGCTCAAATATTAATGCCAAAATCTAAAATTAAAACATAATTAAAAAGAGTGCAAAAAATTTCAAATTAGTGTCATTTAAAGTGAGTAAAAATCATGATATATGTTCCAGACGTAACATCCATTTTAAATAATCTAGACTAGACATCATAAATGCAGTCATGTATAGCTTCAGGCTTGAACTAGGTGGTTCGAATACTTGTTAATCACTCTTGTCATTCCTTTCTCCTCCATTCCTTAGAAAAACTCTATATGTCTAGATGTCAGCTCAAGTAGTCTTGGCCATTCTAATTATATATCAAGTTCGTGTCTTTTTGTTTTCCCTCTTCCTAGGAGATAAACTGAGAGAGAGAGAAGACTGAGACTGTAATGCCCCAATAGAAGAACCAAACCACATGGCCTATACTCCAAAAGGACTAGTCAATGATAGAATAGAAGCCCTATTGGAACCTTATAAAGAACAAGAACTTATCTTTCCCAAGCAATGTGGAATCCCATACACCACCTACCCTTATCATATGGGGTATTACAATCTTCCCCCCCTTAAATTTCCTACGTCCTCGTCGGGCCGTCAATCGTAGGTGACACGGCTCAAGTCCCACATTTCTGGTTGAGATAGGCTCTGATACCATTTGTAACACCCCAATGGATGACCCAAACCACATAACCTATACTTCAAAAGATTAGTCAATGATACAATTGGAGCCTTATTGAAACCTTATAAAGAGCAATAATTTCTCATTTCCAAGCAACGTGAGATCTCATATACCACCTACTCTTATATTTATCATATGGCCCCCACAGAGACTCCTGCAGAGGCACCTATTGAACCAAAGTCTAACATGAAGGAACATGAAAATAACAACAAATCACACTCTCCTGTCGAGACAACTTATGAAACCAAATCATAAAAAGAAGTAAACAAAGGAATCTACTGGACCAGAGTCACCAAAAAAGAAAACCCCGAAATCAATGAAGGCTGAATTGAATATTGCAAAGAAGCCTCTTGGTAGTAAATTTTAGAACTCCAGACAAGATAAAGGTGGTCCACAAGCTCAGTGGAAACAAAGAAAGAATAATAAGCGTGTATTGAAGGGCAATATAGAAAGCAGAAATAGTGGAGAAGAGGTTATAAAACAGAATTCTAGAGAAGAAGACAATGAGAAGAACGTCATTAATGAAGAGCCAAAAGGAGAAGCCATCAGCCTAAAAATAACCAAGAGAAGATCACTGAGTTGGAAAAGCACAAACCAAAAGGGAGAAATGAAGGAAGGCATCGTATTCAAACAGTAGTACTGAGAGTCAAAAGAACAAACAAAAACATGATGGCACTAAACCTGCTGTGAACAGGTCGACATACTGACAGCTTTACTTATAAAAAATAAAACTAAAAGAAAAGGGAAACACAACAAAGAAGATTGGCACAAGGAGAATCAAAGCCGAAAGGAAACAAAGGAGTCTTTTAAGAAGTGTTGTGAAAAGGAGTTTGAGATCAGAAGTGTACATAGAAGAGATTGATGGGTTTAACTGTTAAAGCAGATAGAGGAAAAAAGACAATTCAGATATCGTTCACCGAGTCAACAAACATAGCCTTGCACTTGTCCTTGTTTAGATTATTAACTATGTTATCATTTTCAAATTTATTTGTTGGAGTCGGAGTTCAAAACTCGGAGCCGATATTGGCTCCGACTCCAACCATTTTTTTCGAACTCCGATTTTTCCCACTCCGCCGAAGTCAAAGTCAGAGGGGGTATCCGCTAGAGTCGGAGCCGCCAGAAGTTTTGCCCACCCCTACAAGATATCATATTCGTTTAAAATTGAGTCCTTCATCACAGCCTATAAAAGTTTGGAAAATGTCTCTATGGTAGCTACTCACTCTCAAACATGGAGAGAATTCTTACACATTCATTGATGTTCAACAATATATATACTACATATAATTGACAATTATACCCTCCCAAGTTACACTAATTACAACCATGTCCTCAAACACTCCTCCTCAAGCTAGGGCATATATATCATATAAACCCAGCTTGGGACACATAAGCTTTAACCGACTATAACACAATGACTTAGTACACAATTTTTTTTTTTTTTTTATGTTGGGGAACCTCTCCAATGCAAGGCCCTTCGAATTCACCATTGCAGAGTAAACTCAGGTCCTGTGCACCGCACCCTCGGAAGTTTCAACTTAGTACTTAGTAAACATATCTGTGAGTTGATCAGCAGACTTCAGAAAAGGTGTAGAAATGTCATCACTTAGTATCTTATCTCGAATGAAGTGACAATCAATCTCTATGCATTTAGTCCTCTCATGGAATACAAGATTAGAGGCAATATATACTGCAGCTTGATTATCACAAAATAACTTAAGAGGGACAGGAGTTGAAAAGCCAATCTCTTGAAGGAAGTGTTACAACCATGTCAGCTGTAGTGTGAGTCATTGCCCTGTATTCAACTTCTGCACTAGACCGAGCTACTACTGCTTGTTTCTTACCCTTCCATATAACCAAGTTACCTCCCACAAAGGTATAATATCCAGTATTAGATCTTTTATCTGAAGGAAATCCTACCCAATCAGCATCTGAAAAGTCTTCAACCCTAGGATATCCATTTGGTCGATACAACAATTCAAGGCCAGGAGCTCGCTTAAGATAACAAAGAACATGGATTACAGCATCTTAATGTGAGACCTTAGGCATTTGTAAAAATTGACTCACTACACTCACTGCATGAGAGATGTCTAGTCTAGTGATAGTGAGATAATTCAATTTCCCAACAAGGGTTTGAAACTCTTACCTGGATCTCCAAACAACTCCCCTTCCTCTTTCAAGAGTTTACGATTTAGGTCTATCGGAGTGTTAATAGGTCATGCACCCAACATGCAAGTTTCTTCTAGAAGGTCAAATACATATTTGCTCTTAGATAGGTTAATACCCTTTTTAGATCAACTAACTTCAATTCCAAGAAAATATCTAAGCTAACCCAAGTCTTTTGTCTGAAACTGATCATGTAAAAAATGTTTCAACCTAGCAATTCCAGCAAAGTCACTCCCAGTAATTACAATGTCATTCACATATACAACCAACAAAATGTGACCTACATCACTATGTAGGTGAAATACCAAATGGTCTGTTTAGCATCTATGAAGACCAAATGTCAATACAGCATCAAAAAACCTCCCATACCATGCTCGAGGAGATTGTTTCAAACAATATAATGTTTTTTTTAACTTGCATACATTACCTCGATACTCCCCCTGAGCAACAAACTCAGGTGGTTGCTCCATATAAACTTTTTCATGCAAGTCACCATGCAGAAATGCATTTTTAACATCTGCTAAAATAAGGGTCAGTCTAAATTAGCAAGAAGAGAGATCAACACTCAAACAGAGGAGATTTTAGCAACTGGGGAGAAGATTTCCTCGTGATCAATGTCATATGTTTTAGTGTAACCCTTAACAACCAAGTGGGCTTTCAAACGTTGCACAGAACCATCAGGATTGGATTTGATTGAATATACCCAATTACAACCAACTGGTTGTTTACCAGATGGTAGTGGAACAAGATCCTATGTCCCATTCATCTATTTCATTTTTTATAGTTGTCCTCTATTCCGGATCAGATAAAGCATCCCAAACTATCTTAGGAACAGAAAAATTTGAAAGTTGAGAAGTAAAACATGAGAATAAAGGAGATAAGGTATGGTATGAGAAAAATTAACTAATCAGATGTTAAGTAACACAAGAACGTTTACCTTTGCAGAGAGCAATACACAGAGTCTGAAGTAATAGGTAACTCAGGATCTAAAAATGGAGACATGGTTGGTGAGGCATTGGAGCCCGCGGCTGCAAGCAACGCTAGTAAACCTATAAAGGAACAGGGGGAGGCACTGAGGAAGGTTGGGTAAGGTTGGGTGAGTGTGAAAGAGAAAGTGTAAGAGTAGGTAATGGTAGAGGTTCACACTCAACACTCAAACATGTGTTCGAGAAATATAGTATGGACTCAGAAGGTAACATCAGCACTCGTGAAGTAGCGTCTAAGAACAAGAATATAGCATCGATATCTTGAGTCCGAGAATAACCAACAAAAAGACACTTGGTAGAACGTGGATCAAGCTTATCAAAGCCGAGAAACCATCGAGAATTGATGAAGGCATACGGTTAATAAAGTGACAAGCAGTAAGAACACCATCATTCCAAAATCGTTTAGGAACATGCATATGCAGTAAAAGTGCTTGGGTTACATCTAACAAATGACGATTTTTGCATTCAGCCATCCCATTTTGTTGGGGTGTGTAAGAACATAAGTTTGATGAACAATTCCTTTAGTACTTAAGTAGCAAAGGCACTAGATTGATATTCTCTAGCATTATCATAACGCCAAACTTGAACCTTTTTGCTAAATTGGATTTTAGTTTTTTTCCAAAAGACTTTGAATATGGAAAGAAGTTCAGATCGTGCTTTCATCATAAATAACCATGTCACATGAGAGCAGTCATCAACAAATGTAACAAAATACTGAAACTTGTTTTAGAGTGAACCAATTCAAAAGAATCTAATGCTAGTCAACTTGAGGTACAAAAGACACGCGATGATGTTTACTAAGTTGACATGCTTCACAAGGAAAGGGAGAAACATTTTCAAGATTCCTAACTTGACATTTCAAAAGGGAAAGAAAGGGGTGCCCAAGGCGACAGTGCCATTCATAAGCAGATGATGAGGATGTGAGGGCTTGAGTGCCTAACTGTTTAACATTAAAATAATACAAACCATCAGCTTCATGCCCCATACCAATTTTGTTCCCCGTCTTGAGATCCTAAAAGATACATGAAGAGGGATAAAATGTCATTGAACATTGAAGATTTTGAGTAATCTTACTAATGGACAACAAACTAAAGAAAAAACTAGGAGCATATAGAACAAATGACAAGGATATAGAGTCAGTGATCTTAGTGGATCCAATGCCTATAACTTTAGCAAGAGAACCATTAACAAGAGTAACACTTTTTTGAGATGTCATAGTATCTAACTCAGATAAGGCACAAGACAAACCAATAAGATGTTCATTAGCTCCTGAATCAATGATCTATGGATCTTGAGTGGATAAGACAAGACATGCAGACGTTGTACCTGAATGGACAAGAGTAGTAATCGAAGATGAAGTTCGTGTGTGACCCAAAAGCTGATCATACTCATCCTTTGATATGGTACCATATCTGAAGTCAAGTTAGAGCTCGTTGACAATGATATAGCATCTTGGCAAATGGCCTAATGAGCGGACTCAGATGGTCTACCATGTAAATTCCAACAATAGTTCATTGAGTGATTATTGCGACCACAATGGGTATACTTACAAGACTCACAGCCTCGAGTGTGAATATCTTCTACATCACGTCCCCCACGTGCACCTTTACCATCTCGGCCTCCACGCCCATCAGGAGCAACATTGGAGTCAACCAAAGCAGATCTCTCACTAATCTGATCAACAGATTTTGACCACACATATAGTTCTTTCCATTCAATTTCATCGCAGTCATAGGCATATTACAGTTTGGTGCAAAAGACTGTTCCTGTTTGGATTCAGAGATGAGTTGAAATAGTTTTAGATGAGTTGAATAAAATATTATTAGAATATTATTTTTTAATATTATTATTGTTTTGGGATTTGAGAAAGTTGAATTGTTTTATATTTTGTGTGAGAATTTGAAAAAGTTGTAATGATGAGTTGAGATAAATTTCCAATCCAAACGGGGCTATGACTCAAATTTAGTTGCCATGGACGCAGAAAAATGTCACATTTCAACTTGGAGACAGAAAATTCACATAGAATAGAAATATGGATGAAAAAACGAGGAATACAATCTAGAAAACTAAAAACCCAGCTCAAGTACCCAAAAAATCAACCTAAAGTAACCAAAATTGAGCTCTGTATCAGTCAAAATCAGTCTACATCAATTGAAACAAGCACCTATCAACTCAGAACCGGCCTATATCGAGTCTATATAGGCATGTATCAAGTCTAAATCGGCCGATATAAAGTCTAAACTAGTATCATCCTATTCCTGTTCTTAAACACGGATTAGGTTATCCTAAACGAGAATAAGTAGGTTGGGTATCACCTTATCCTCATTACCAAATAGATGTTATTTCGGATAGAAACAAGCTCTTACTCAAGGTTGGGGTTATCCGCACTCAAGGATTTGATAGCTTATACTTGCAACCAAACACTCCAAGGCTTCAAAGTTGCCGGCAACTGAGAGCCCTTCTGGCGGCCGATGACAATGGGTAACTCGCCGGGATGCATAGAAAATGACGATGAGTTCAACCCTAGTGCCCAGTACCGGAGACAGCACCAGAAACTCGCCGAAAACAACTTGAAACTCCTATCGGCCGCAGACAACGAAGAGAGAAGCCATTGGGATGCACAGAGGACGACAGTGAACTTAGATCCGACAGCAAAAAACACTAGTGAGCTTAGATCCGGCAACAAAAATCAAATAGGAACACTTCGGTGAGCTCAAGCAACAGTGAGCTCGATTTCGGCCGCTCCTAGCTGAACCACTGTACACCACTTACCACCAACCAACTACTCAATGCTTTGATACAATGTAAACACACATGGAGAGAATTCCTACATCATTCATTGGTGTTCAACAATATATATATTACATACAATTGACAATTATACCCTCACACGTTACATTAATTATAACCACGTCCTGTAACAGCAAGGATAAATTCTCTCTCTTTATAATGGTTCCAATAAGACTTCAATTGTATCAATAACTATTCCTTTTAGAGTATAGGTCCAGATGTGGCTTGGACCTCCCTTGGAGCGTTACATAATCATAAATAGATTAAGTGTACAAGTACATCGCCATGAATGAAGTTTTACAACCGTAAACATGCTTATCATGTTTACTTTCTTATTGAGTATTTGATTCATTTTAAATGTTTTAACCACCCAAGTAATGAACGATGTAAGGATGATGCTACAGGACAAGACTTGGCGCAGGGGGGAGAACTAACACCTAGATGATCATGAGATTCCAGTCTATATTTTGTATATTGGTGAATTCATTGTAGCGCAAGACATTGAAAAATATTTTTGTAAGTACTTCCATTGACTCTCTTTTAGACTTTCAGTACTTAATAAAGTGTTTATGTTATTTTTAAAATTATGGAGTTCATTTTTTTATAAGTAAAAAATCATGGAGTTCATATACTTGGCTCACGTGTAAATAGATATTCTGAAAAAGTTGTAATATTCCAACCCTCATATTTTTATAAAACTACTATTCTTAAACCCTTGAGGGAAGGGTGGTTACACTTAATGTAGCCCAAGAAAATCATAACTTTTTTTTCAAAAAAAGGACCCTAAACCTATTTATTTTACTCGGCCATAATTCCCCCTTGATGCTGCCCCTTTTCAGCTGTTAAAACTCAAAAAATCAGAATCTATGCTTTTCATCAATGTTCAAGTTTAGATATCTAATGATGACCTAATCTATTTCTACATCTTTCTTGAATAGCTTTTGGCATGTAATCAGTGTAAGCTAAAACCTTTCACTCTAACTTCGTAAACCTCAATACATAGTCATTGCTTGGTGAGTAATCAAAGGTTTTCTTCACTTTTCAATGAAATAATCTGAGTTTAATCGAGAGGTGCTAAAAGTACCCTAAACCTTTTGTTTCTCCACTACCTTAACACCTCAACAGTACATATTTCAAGTTCTATAGCATTCCTAGAGAGTGCACTGCATTGTGCAACGTATCAAACATTCCTATCTTTTATACATCTTTTACACATCATTAAATTCTACAAGTTTTCTCAACCAATCAAACCCTATCACTCGAACATTCCTATCTTTTACACATCATTAAATGCAAGTTTTCTCAACCAATGACCCTATTTCTCATTTTCTTTATATGTCAAAACATATAATCATAAGACAAGATAGTGCAAGAGGCAGACTTTTGTATAATAAGAAAAAATCTATATAACACAATTAAACAAAAGCTTTAAAAGGCAAGATGGTAATTTAATTAGCCTATTAACTCAATGTATTATGGCATTATGTAGCATAAAAATAAGTAGTAAACAAATTACATAAAATTTAAGCTTCACATTTTATATAATTCTCTTGTGCTTTACTACTTATTTTTATGCACAACTATTGTACAATTAAAGTACATGGTTTAATCACAATATACCAAATAAAGTTCAAGAAACGTAGTTGTTATATGGGGTTCAAAGCATATACATCACATATGATTACAAGTGGCGCCATGATGCATAAGTGATCTTAAATGTGAAGTAAATGCTTAAGAATATTTTATTACATCATTTTCTAGGTCTAGGGCTGATTTTTATAAAATTTTCTAAAAGAAATTACAAAATCACGGTTTTGTGCACTTTAAGCTCACACAAAGTGCGCCACAAAAGTGCACTTTAGTAGATGCGCTTCGCTTTGGTATGTGAAGCACTTCAGCTTTTCATTCAATCATTTTGCTTAGATTTAAGTCAAAAGTCCAAAACACAAAAATAAAAACAATTTTTACCAAAAGCAAAACAAAAATACGGTACAAAAATTATATTCAAACAACTTTTCAACTCTACTCATCCACTTTATCAAATCCCAATACAAATTATAATTAAAAAAATTATTCAAATTTTCCTATCCCTCACAAAATCCAATAAAAACGCTTCTCAAAATTTTTCAAAAAAACTCTCATTCTCAAACTTTCATTAACCATGCAAACATTTGAATTGCCTTGTATTTTTTTGGTGGTTAACTCTCACCTGAAGAGAGAACATTAGTAAATCTTGTTCTTGTGTTTGTGGCTCTTGCGGATAAGTATCACGGCAGTAGCTTTAATAACTCAAGTCAATGACCCTAAGCGACCATCTTAGAGACTCAACAATCATACAATAGTTGGAAATAAGTGGAGTTGGGTTTAGCATATTAGGATGCATAATCCCAAGGGGTTGGCTCAAGTGGTAAAAACCTTAGGTGCAAACAATCTCTAAGGGCCATCGGATTAGGGGATTTTCTCCTTAAATTATCCAAGGTGCACTTGCGGGAAACTCCTTGCCGAGGAGGGTCTGTGCACCCCCGGGATTAGTCGAGACGTTGTTCCCGGACATCCGGTACCAATAAAAAACAAAAGCATATTAGGATGCATAGAAACAAGTCAATTGTTTGTTGCATGGGTAGGAAGTCAACTTACAAGGTATGATGTGATCATTTATGAACAAAATTTCTTGAAAAATGTAAGCGTTAAATAGAGGAAACCAAATCTCTATCTACTAAGAGCACTCCCAGTGGTTTATATATCTTATCCTTTAAAATACATCACTAAAATTCACTTTTTCTATTTTACATATTGATTTTTTACAATATACCATATATCAGTTTATCTATTTTTTCTTTACATCATTTAAATGTTATATTATTTAATAGTTTGTTAGAAAAAAAGCACAAGGAGAGAGAAACTATTGTGGGAGACAAAGTACATAAAAAGCGAAAAAATAAATAAAATATTTTTACATGTGTACAGTTCACGCTACACGTAGCTAAACACTGTAGCAAAATGGAAAATAGATTTGAAAATACATGATCCATTGGAAGCAGTCTTGAGCTACTTTTCTTCAAATTTTACAAAAAAATGGGTTTTACAAAACCCATTGGGAGTGCTCTAACAAAAGCCTGAGTAAAAGACTCATGGGGCATTTGGTTCGGGAATTCTAGCAATCATTTTTTAACATCTATATTCTCAAGAATTTGATGTTTGGGAATCCAGATTCCCAAGAATGTTACTAAATTCATGTTTAGGTATCTTGCAAATTCTTGATGGGATTCCTTGTAAGACGAGATTTCTATGTATGGTTTTTTACTAGAACTCTTGTAATATGAGCTCCTTGTAATTATGAGAGGGTGGGAACAAGATCCCACATTGCTTGGGAGAGAGAAGTTCCTATCCTTTATAATGAATTCAAGGAGTTCCAATTGTAATAGTTACTAGTCATTTTAGAGTATAGGCTTAGATGTGGCTCTAAGACTTTCCTTGGGTTGTTACATCTATTTTTTGTTTATAATATTTAAGGTTTTATTGAAATATTTCTTCTGTTTTTTACTTCAATGAGTAAAATAAAAAATAAAAGTCAAACAGTCACCTATAACTAATAAATAATATGATAAAAAAATAATTGCATCAAAGTTCATTAAACCAAATAGTATAAAAAACAATATCCAATAAAAAAAGGAAAAAATAAGTTTATTGAATTTTTTTAAAAAAGTACATTCACTGAAGATCAATGTCACCTATGACAATATAATGAACTCAGCCTGCGTCTGCGAGAAAATCCAGCCTGCACCTCTTCAGAAGGGAATCCACATTCTCTTCAAAAGGGGGTTGGGACGGAATCCAGATTCTCGGGGCATCTGGACTTCCTCCACTTAAGTCTATTGAAACAGGAAAATCTTCAGGATTCCCAGGTACTCTTTTTGGATTCTTAGGAATCCTAAAGGATTATGTCCACCCAAACACCCCATCAAAGACATTCACACGAGTAAAAAGGAAAATCAGTAATGATGATGAATGTTTTCCATAGGTAGCAAAGGACGTGTTTATATTGAACAAACTAAAGAAACATGGTAAGTAGCCCATAACGGCTATTGTAAAATTGTTCTATATTTTCCTGCCCATAACGGCTATTGTAAAACTGTTCTATATTTTAAAAGATTCTTCAAGTATATGATATTATAATGACCTTTCATGCAATCCCCTTTATAAGCACCTTCCATATGATATGTCTTGAAAATCTAGTTTTTCAAATGATTAAATTAGATGCATGTGCTATTTAGGAGTAATGAACATATTTATGCTATGAAAACCACTCCAATGTTTTCAACTTAAAAGTTATGAACTCATGATTATTCTCACATTATGAATGTGAATATTCTTATGTTATGAATGTCAAGAGAAAAAAACTCACATTATCAAAGCTATGAAAAGATGAATGAATGCACGTTATGAATGTTTTTATTTGGTCATTTGATAATGCCTGGCTCCAATGCAATGCTATGGATGGATGTGCAAGCCACACGGAATGACATTGAGAAGATATGGTCCACCTCGGATGTTTACATCTAACATGATGCAGTACCCCTATGTGCACCAGCTGTGTGACAGGTGCACATAAGGGCTAATTTGTTTGGGCCACTATGAATGAAAATGTTTTAAATTCCGATGCTTTATGATATGTGTGGAGATGCTTGAATCTACTTAAGAATGTTTTCAAAGGTAAAAAACGAATCAAAGTATTTCTGTCATATGATATACTATTTACCAAGTATTCGACCATTTTTTGTTTTATATTTAAAATTTCCTTCGTAACGATAACAAAGATAAGTTAGCAAGCCAAAACCAGTAGAGGAAAACCATGACTTAGCCCCGTTTGGATTTAGAGTTTATCTCAACTCATCTCATCTAATCATTACAACTTTTTCAAATTTTCACACAAAATATAATAAGCAATTTAACTTTTTCAAATCTCAAAACAATAATAATATTAAAAAATAATATTCTACTAATATTTTATTCAACTTTCATCTCAGCTCATCTCATCTCAACTCACTATCCAAACCTCACCTTAGTCAAGCATTATTTAGTTCCCAGCACATACTTTATTAGGATCTGGATTTAATTTGACAGAATGACACTGAAAATACTTTGTTTTAATTTCAGTTATTTAAAATTTACTCTTGATATTGTGCCTTAATAAAACATTCAGTTGTCTTGAAGTAAAGTTTATGGATAACTCATCACCTGCCGCTATGTAAGAGCATTCGCATTGGAATATCCAAACGCAAATACAAAAGGTCAAATGGCTAATAAAACATGAAAACGGGCTGCATTGGATTATGCAAGTGTAAAACCAAATGACTTTTAGCTACAGTGATTCAACTCCTTCGGTCATATTTGACTTAATACTGTAGTTCAACCAAATGTTTGTTTATTATTTTCTTCCTCCAGAAGCGCTCTCTCTCTTCCCTCGATTTTTTCCAGTCCAGCCTCTATACACAGTGCGTCAAACCCAGTAAAGGAAGAAGTATTGACATAGAACAAGCACATACCTTGGTCTGCTTGAGATGCTACTTGGGATTTAACGCAACTTTCACTGGTTGGTTGTACTGATCATGAGAATATGATAGAGACATTATGTTTGAAATAAATTCAATGGTGTTGTATTAAATATTTAGAATGTATTCACTGCACTCCAGGACCCATCCACATCTTTATCCAAGTCTCATATTGTATAACATTAATATTTCCATGTAGCTCTTAATTTAGAAAAAAAAAAATTAATAGAACAAAAAAATTGAAAAAAAATATTATTAAATTTATAATATTTTATTATTATTATTATGACTAATAAATGGATAATCCAATGTAGGAATAAATTTTGAGTGGAATAGCCAAATATAAAATCATGTCATATTATGCAAATTTTACATTTGCATTTGCATAATCCAATTAATGCTCATGCTATGATGTGATATTACTGCCCTACACGAAGGGGGTGTTACGTACATAGAGTCGCTGATCAAATTGTAACCTAAATTATAGCGTTTCAGTATATGCACTATATCAAAAACTGAACATCATAAAAGAACATCGCAGACAACGAACCAAAGTTGGAAACAGAAATATCCATCTAAGCATTAGAAATCCTAACACTTACGTAGGATTCACCGTTGTGCAAAAACGATGCCATCTTCCTCACGGAATCATCACCATCTTTGAAGAGAAATGGCGACCCATTCCCAACCACCACTTCAACATCCTTCCTAGAAAGCAACCTGCACATCCAAAAATGGAGATGTGGTATGCAGTAAGACAAAAATAAAGAAAGTGGATCAGACGTTAGAACACGAACCCCAAAAGGTTCGCCCTATCTCTAGCGAACGCCAAGCAGGCACTCGCGGCGCGCACGAACTCATCCGGTAAATCAGCGGACGCAACGAACTCAACCTCGCAGCCAATCTCATGAGCCGATAAGTCACCGGATCCGGGGCGATAATTAATGTTGTCGTTACGAAAGTAGCCGGCGAGAGAGAGGGTCTGGAGGAAGGCTGACCACTCGGGCCAGGGATGAGAGTCTCGATTAGAAGAGCGTAGAAAGTGGTCGTCACGGAGGGCGGATGAGGAGCGGGTGTGGAGCTGCCGGTGCGACTGGGAGGCTTTGACCGAAGGAGACGGAGAGGGAGAGACGAAGAGATGGTGGAGGTGGTGAGAAGAGAGGGAAGAGGAGAGGAGTTTGTGGCGGCGGGAGAGTCGGAGGAGGGAAGGGCATCGGCGGCGGTGTTGGTGGAGAAGAAGAGGGAAGGGGCTGGTGGTGTTGAGAAGCACAAGCAACCTGGTGGCGCCGCCCATTGTCTGTATGATAAACCCTCTCTCTGTTTTATAAAACCTCTTTATTTCAGAGAGAAGACAGTGGAGTGACTGCCTCTCTTCGAATTGAGAGGATTGGGGCGGGCTTCTGTGGTCCATGTCCGCTCCACCGTCGAAATGAAGATTTTTTGGAAAACAATTATTTTCATATATTTTTATATTATCTTATTATTATTCTTAAATTATTTATTATTATATATAAATTATTTATTTCTGTTTTATTACTATTTACAATCATCTGAATTTATCTATATTTATAAATAGTAATGAATTTAAATATTTGAATGAATTTTATAGATCTTATTGAAATGTATTTAAATATATAAAGTAGATTAATATATGGACTATTGTTATAATGATAAAATAATTATTTTATTTATATATTTTATAAATAAAAGTCTCATCAATTAATAGTACATAATTAATATGAAAAAAAATGAGGTTATTTCGAATTAAATAAATTGTGTGTAATTAGATAGAGTAAATCCATCCATTCAAAATTAACTGAGATAATCTAGATAGTCTTAATGTCCAAACACAACCTAAATTATTTTTTTCCCCAAGAGTAATGTTCAACTATTTTTTATCATTCACTCAAAAGAAAAAACTAGTTTTTATCCTGCAATAAATTTATATTAGATGATAAGGAGAATGTTGTAAAAGCCTAGCTTTTATCATCCAATCAATCAAATAATCATATTCTTGTTTTTCAAATTTAAAAAAGTTAATTTGCATTGCGACATTATCACAATAAAAAATAATGTGATAAATATTGTAAGAGAAAATATATTTAAAAATCTTCTTTTCAACACCCATCACTAATGTGAAAATTTTTCACATCAATAATGCTAAAAAATATTGGAGTCTTGATATATATATTATATATATATATATATATATATATATATATATACTAGCGGTGGTAAACATTTGTCAAATTGAAAAAAAAAATGTAACTTCAAATATTAAAATAATTTAATGTATAAGAATAAAATTATTATTTATTTATATTCATCATTTATTATGAAATTTAAATTATATTAAAAATTCAAATTAATTAGATAGTTTTTTTTCTTAAAAATGTACAATAAAATTTCATCATTTATTTAATGATGAAAAATTAGTATTTTATAAATTAAAGTTGATTTTTAGTATATGATATAATATTATTCTCTTAAAAATGTTCAGTAAAATTTAATCTTTTATTTAATGATGAAAAATTAGTATTTTATAAATTGAAGTTAATTTTTAGTGTATGATAGAATATTTATATTTTAATTATCTATTTTATGTTAGTTTAAATCAATATTTAAACTTCTATCGTTAGATTAAATCTGAAGATTAAAGATGGAATGGTTGAAATTTAAAATCTAAAAACTAATATTTTTCTTCACTCTTTTTTTCTTCCTCTCTCTCATTCTCCACGCACGATTGTGGTATTACGTCGCATATTAGCATTCACACGGACAAACAAAAAAAAAATAGAAAAATTAAACAAATATGCGAGAAAAAAAAAATAAAAACCTTTTTACTGTTCATTATTGTTGATGAACAGTAATAGGATATGTGGGAAAAAAAAACATGCGAAGAAGAAGAAAAAAAAATCCTATTTATTGTTTATTATTGTTGATGAACAGTAATAAACAGTACACATATAAATGTTTTTAAGTAATAGGTAGATATATATATATATATATATATATTAAGTTGTAATAGGTCTCATTTTAAGTGGTGTTATAATCCACCAATTTCTATTTTCAAAAAAAAAAAAATTAAGTTGACACGTATGCAAACCAAATCAGTATAATTAATTTTCGTGGTGGTTGAAATACAAATCCATTTTTTTTTTTCATTTCTACATGATGAGGAGTGTAAGTTTTTCTGCTTAAATTGTTGGGATTGTTTCTAATAATTTAATTTCAGTGAAATTTAGTCACACCTTGCAATTATTTAAGAGTATTCACGTTGGACTTGTTAAAATTTTTGCTAAGGTCTCTTTTATTTTCAGAGATCAAATGAATTTTTTGAGATATGTGTGAATAATATTGAGATATGTTAAAAATAAATAAGATAAAATAAAATAAGTTAAAATTATGTTTGTTTATAAAAGTGAGATGAGATGAGATTAGTTTGACTTTTTTTGTAAGTATTTATAGTTGTGGGATCGACAACTAATAATATTATTTTATTATATAACCTGCTTGCTGAAACGAATTCAGCAAGAACAATGATTTGCGGTTTGAGCTAGCTTTTCGGCATTTTCCTGGACAATTATCCAACATTTTGCTCTAATTCTTTTTTTTTCCCCTTTTTTGTTTCATAGTTCATTTATTAAAAAATTATTTGTAATTATTTTTTCTTTTTATCGAATATTTTGCTGAGTCATTAGAAATATTTGTAAGAAAAAAAAATGCAACCTCATTTAAAAAATATTATACTAAAATATTTTCTATCTATAATCTTTTTATTAAATATTTTACAGAGTCATTCCTAATATTCTGTAATGATTTTTACAATTTGTTATTACTACACTAGGCACTCATTAAGAAAAAAGAGAAAATATTAAAATAAATGTGTGATGTAGATATGATGAATAATTTTTTGTAATATTTAAAATTATTCTTGTGAGATTTGCTATACATAAATTAATGTGTTAATACACCAATTATCATCAAACCTATTTTAATTTTAAAAAAAATTAAAAATACCATCATTAGGTTGAAGCGGTTTTTTTTTTTCTTTCCTACTCCCTTCATTTATCAAAGACAAGTTATTATATCCTACTTTTTATCAAAAAAGTTGCAACCCATTAAAAATCCTCGTCAAAAATATTAAACACAGCCTGATTTAGGAAATAGATTCCTAAAACCCAACAAGTAAAAATAAGTAAATAAATAAATAACCAAATCCAATAACATAATTCATCTACCATTTCTCATTAACTAAATAATCTGTCCAGCATGATGAAATATTGAGCAATCCACATCAACAATCGTAACATGTTTAAATTCATGGCTCGTATAAAATATATCAATTGTCCAAAATAAGAGTAATTTCAATGCCAACAATTAAATATTAGTATTAAATACACGCGTAATCCTTAAATAACACCATCAATAGCCACCCCTTGCTTCCCACATAGAAAGGATAATCTCATCTCTAATCGTAGCCATACTGTTTTGAGCTTCAGTCAACAAGTCTACATTATCAGATGAGGATATCCCGTCACCAACTGCAGGCTCAATAACTGGTAGATGTATCATACTCTACGCTTGAAATATCCAGTCATCGGGGATGACCGTTCTAATAAAGTTGTGCAATGCACAACATGCTGTAATAATGAGTCATTGTCGCCCAACCTAATATGGAAGCATGTTGGAGAGGATTCTGAATCTTTCTTTTATAACATCAAATGTTCGTTCTACAATATTACGAACTGCTGAGTGACGGTAATTGAAGTAATATTTATACCTATGAAATTGCCTCTGGTTATGATGATCACTCATGTGATAATGTTCTCTTTGATAAGGGCAGCAATCTCGTAGTGCATGGATAAGCTGAATTAACAAGATAATACTAACCTGATAGTCCATTTATTTTCAAAGCACAAAGTTCAATTAATATAACGGCAAAAACAATGAAAGTTTCAACTTAAAAATATTTGATAAAGTTAATGAAAAAAAAATGTCTGCCCTCTAGTGGACATGGAAAACATGCTTGTGAATCACTGGCAGCATGGTGGAATTGTAACACCCGTCTTTATGGTGGGACTATTTTTAAAATATTTAGAAAGGACGACGGGAATTACCATTCCATTTAAAACATTTTGCTTGCATACTCAGGGTGCAAGACTCTACGTTTATAAAATAAAACGTGCTTTGACAATAAAAGAGGTTTACAACGGAAAATATTAATTTTAATAATAAAAAGGCATAAAACATTAACTTAATTAAAAACACTTAGATGAATTAAGGTAGAATATTATTTTAAACTAACTTTAGTTTATAAAATAATATTCCTTCATCATTAATAAAATGATGAAGTCTTATTTAACATATTTAAAAGAATAAAACCATTAAATTAATTAAAACATTCAACATAATTTAAATCTCATAATATTTTAAATAACTGAAATCATTTTAATAATAATATTAAAATGATTTCCGACAATTATAATATTTTTGGAACTCTTCAAAATATTATAATTGTCGTATTTAAAATCAAGCTCAATTCAATAACACTGGAAATACTCTTTATAAGTATTTTCAACACATTTAAAATACTGGGCTTGCTCTAGAAGTCACATAATATCTTTTGAAAAACGCAATCGAGGTTCAGCACGCCTAACAAGTCTCGTAGTCGCTAAATAGAAGGGGCAGACAATTCACATAATTTCTGCCCTCGGAATTTGCTTACGTCAGAAGGAAGGAACGTACGTTAGAAAGAATGAACGTACGTAGAAGGAAGGAGCGGGGTGTTATATTCTTCCCACCTTAAATAAATTTCGTCCTCGAAATTTACTTTAAGGTTCTAAGAAGTTTGCTTAGCGCTCTAGGAATTTGCGCAATATTTACTATTTTAAGGATTTACTTAGTGTTTTAAGGATTTGCTTAGTGTTTTAAGGATTTGCTCATCTTTATTAGGGACAGTACGAGCGGGCCCTCGCGTTATCTTCACGTGTCTCCGCACATGTTTGGCATCTCAGTCACGTCTTGTACAATACTTGCCTTCATGTCTTGTCATTCCTCCATTGATATGCTTAAAGTGAGTTTGAAACACTTGAGTCCATCCATCACGTAGCGCTCGTACCTTCCATTTTGACATTCTTGGCAGCAAGGCTTGAAGTCGCCATCTCGTTTTACGTTTCAGTCCTAGCTTAGTTCGCAGAACTTCATGTGTTTCTTAACTATTACAGTCTTCCTAACGTTTCTAGTCTGTTCCTCAATTAGCATGCAACTATTGTTGCATGTCCTAACGTTCCATCATTCATTCCTTAGCCTCTAACTACGTTCAGTCTCTAATACCTCTTACATTCTATGCACTTAGCATGACTACTTCTTTCTAGTTGCTAATCTGACATGCATGCATTCATTAGGTCATACATTGAAAACATCATAGCATTAGCATAAAAATACTTTCTTGTACTTACTGCAAGACGAGACATGCCTTGGGAAGACGTCAATCTAGGTTTTTCCTTCACGTGCAGTTCTCTTTTCAAAAGTATTATTTCTTTGAAAAAGTTTTCTTTCATTGGAAAAAGTTTTCTCTCTTCAGAAAAAGGGTTTTCTCTCTTCAGAAAAAGGGTTTTCTCTCTTTTATTTTTGAAAAGAATACTATAGAGTCTAGCATAACCTGGGCTTTGCTCTGATACCACTATGTAACGCCCGTCTTTGTGGTGTGACTTTTTATAAAATATTTTAAAAAGGACGACGGGAATTACCGTTCCATTTAAAACCTTTTACTTGCATACCTAGGGTGCAAGACTCTATGTTTATAAAATAAAATGTGATTTGACAATAAAAGAGGTTTATAGCAGAAAATATCAATTTTAATAATAAAAAGGCCTCTCGTACATTTAAAACTCATACCTAGATTTCCGTGCTCTTCCCCATGGGCCGTATCCGTCCTGACTGTACTTCATTCGATTCCTGTGGGGGGAGGGGCATGCATAAAAACTAAAATAAGTCGAAGACTCGTAAGCATTACTTCATACAGTTAAAATATAACAATATAGGTTTTCATTCATACATACTATACGTGCATGCATACGTGCTTACGTGCATTCCTTTGAAAACATCATTGGAAGAGATTTTTCTTTTAAAAGGCTTTCTTTTCGTAAAATGTTTCTCCCGTCAGTGCCTTCACTTATTCAAGAGTACGTGCATTTGTGCATTCATGCATACATACATTCTTTCTTATCACTTTCATAGGCCAGTACACATTGTTACGCCCCGTGTATTAGGGTTAGCGGCCCTATGGCCAATGGATTCGCCCATGGCCGCGGGTTGGAAACTCATTCCGTTAAGGTGCAGCACTGGGTGCACTACCAGTACTATTGTCCGGCATTGCAATCTGCCCATTCATTCATTGGGTACCCATTTTCATTCATTCATATGGCCGTTATGTATTTTCATACATTTCATGCTTTCATTCATGCCAGCTCAAAGTAGCTGGAGCTTTCATTCTTTTCTTATCTTTAATTTAACATGTCCTTTCATGAGAAAACATTCTTTTTCCTGAAAAGAATTGTTTAAAACATGGGCTTAACTTCGTCTCTCATGGCATCCATAAGTATCACCTTAAACGTCGTCTTTCGTAGCGTCCATGAGCATCACCTCATGGCATCCATAAAAGCGTCGGTTCATAGGATCCATGAAAGCGTCCGTTATCATGTCTTTCTTTGCTTTCCTTTTTCGTGAGAAAACATCATTTTATGATCATAAAATATCAGTTTATTGATTTTCTTAGAAAATACATACAATAGATATATTGTATAGTCATCCATTCACATGCGTACAATTAATACTTTGGGTGCGTAAACAGGGGCTGCCAAGGAGGGGCCTTACATACGTATACCTTTGAACACTTAGCATTTTCTTTCGTTTCTTTTCATAAGCATCTTAAAGGAAAATCGTTTCTTGTATCTTAGAAAACTCTAGAAGGGTATGAACGTAACACTTACCTGGACTCCATGCTACTTGCATATCATGCAGTCCATTCATGTGCGTGTCAGATGGCAACCTACATGCATATACATAATCTTAAAGTCATTCTCTATCCAATGCATAAGCAACTTAAACTTAGGAGACATAAGCTATACTTAACTTGAAACACTCTCCTTCTATCATGTGCTCTTACGTACCCTTTATTATGCTAAGACCTTCGAAGACCACTTACGATCACCATATCTTCCAACTCAAGGTCTTCCCTCAAGTGCTCATTCACTAAAGTAAACCCATGATTCACCTTAGGATTAAGACACTAGGACCTTCATCTTACTCTTCTTACTAACCACATTTCGATGCATGAATCAGACCGACTCATGCATCCCATCCTTAGACAGTACACCCGTCACTATCTTCATACACCTTAGCCCATACTAATCCTCATTCCCATCCATATAAGCCACACGACTCTAAGCCAATTTTGAGGCTTAAGCACCGTGCAACTATGTTCAGGGCAGATTACCCATTACATATGGTGAATCTGTCCGGTACATGTGTATCACCATGTTACACATGTACTTTACCCCTTATCACCTAAGATCAAAATATATAACACGTTGATCACCTGCTTGGAGGGACTCTTCACATAAGGGCCATACTCCGATACCAACCTTCTCTTAACCCGGCTAGCATGACTCTTCATGCTACTCGTCTATTTTGACATTTCATCCCAACACTTAACATGAGAGGACTCCGTTCACAACTACGCCTTATGTCACATCATACAGCTCGAGACTATTCCCAAGCTACACCGTGACCTTGACGCGTTATCCAACATTCTGCAACGTCAACTCCTAACTCATCGTGAGTACGGTTCCTCACGTACTCTCGCCACATCGTGACATCTCGTCATGTTCCCGTTACGCCATTCTTACACTAACACTTCACCCATCATAAGCATGACTACCAGTAACAACGTCACTTCCTGACATTGCCCAGTCATACTTCCGCTGCGTACTCTTACACTTGTCCTGCTACTTCACCCGTACTTCCAACCATGAGTCAACTTCATGGTGACACTTGTCACCTTAGACTACAGCTACACCATAACTACTTCGGGACACTGTTCCACAGTTCCCGACACTACTCACCATGCCTTACGCCCATCCATCACTCAACCATCATTATCTCTGCGACATGCTACACGGTGTATTGCTGCACCTCATGGAGTACACTCCACGCATACTCCCTTCACATATGCCACGACCCATCACCACTATGGCGTACACGCCATATGGTGCATCAATCCACCACATGGAATACATTCTGCATGTACTCCCCTCATACACACCATGCCACATCACCATTATGACATACACGTCATATGGTGCATTACTCCACCACATGGAGTACACTCCACGTGTACTCCCTTCATACACACTACGCCACACACAGTACACTCAGCGTGTACTCTTTCCATTCCACACAACGCCACGTCACCATTATAGCACCTACTCCACAACCACACTTCAAAGCACAGTCCACAACACTTACAACACACTTCCTAACTACGCCCAATACTTCACTGCGCACTACATGGCACAACACATCTCCACAATACACAGATATGCCCATCACTTCTCATACACAACACATCACATCACCACAACACAGATATGCCTAACACTTCACATACACATCACATCATAATACCACAGCTCCACAATACCAAGAGCACAGTCCACAACCTAGTCAACTAATCAACTTCTAACATAAATACGAGGGATAGAGGGTTATACCATCGACGAGATAACCCGTGCATTGCTTGCTGACTGTCACGTCGAAGACATTGGAAGGGTTGGCCACGTACAATGGCTGTTTGGGTATTTGGATAGCGAAGTGTGGTCTTGGAAGGGCTCGTGGTGGCCTTGTGATGGTGGCAAGGAGCGTAACATGGCGGATCTGGCCGTGTACAGTGGCGGTCAGCCACGCGCAGTGGCTGTGCATCACATGCAGTGGCTACCCACCACATAAAGTGGTGGTTCGGGCTTAGGGTTAGGCTAAGGGGCTGCTGGTGGAGCCGTGGAGGCTCGGTGGTGGTGGCACGGCGGTCCACGGTGGTGGAGGGAGGGATGGTCGTGTGTGTGACGGAGAGAAGCCCGTGAGAGAGTGAGGGAGAGTGTGCTTGCATGGGTGGCAGATCGGGACTGTGGGCGGTTAGGATGGCTCGGTGGTGGCCTGAGGAGGCTGAAGATGGTGGCTACACATCGTGGGTGGCAGCGCATGGTGATGGAGGGAGAGAGCTACCGTGAGGTGTTGGGTTCGGTGGGGCTGTCGCCGGTGATGGCTGGAGGTGCGCTGGTGGCCAGCGAAGAGGTTGCGATGGCTGCGTTAGGCATTGCGCAAGGTGAAACTGTGCGTGAGAGGCTGTGTGCTTGCATGGGGGAGGACAGCTGTGAGGTGGGAGCTGACTTCGATGGTGGGAGGTCGCTGGCATGAGGTGGTGCCGGTTGAAGGGGCAGTGAGGCTCACCTGCGCACGGCGGCCCCAGGCTGGGCAGTGGAAGATTCGGCGTGGGGGTGAGCAACGTACTGTGTACGCTTGAGGGAGAGGGAGGAGAGAGAGAGAGAGTTGGGAAAAGTGAGGGAGATAGAGAGGGGCTGGGTATTTAACTCAGTCCCTTCGTCTTGAAATCCACAAAAAGATCTAACGATGGACCTCAAACACTGATTTAAAATGCATAAAACATTAAATTAATTAAAAATACTTAGAGAAATTAAGGTATAATATTATTTTAAACTAACTTTAGTTTATAAAATAATATTTCTTCATCATTAATAAAATGATGAAGTCTTATTTAACATATTTAAGAGAATAAAACTATTAAATTAATTAAAGTATTCAACATAAGTTAAATCTCATAATATTTTAAATAACTAAAATAATTTTAATAATAATAATATTAAAATGATTTCCGACAATTATAATATTTTTGGAGCTCTTCAAAATATTATAATTATCGTATTTAAAATCAAACTTAATTCAATAACACTAAAAATACTCTTTATAAATATTTTCAATACATTTAAAATACTGGATGTGTCTTAGAAGTCACATAATATCTTTTGAAACACGCCATCGAGGTTTGGCATGCCTAACGTGTCTCGTAGTCGCTAGATAGAAGGGGCAGACAATCCACATAATTTCTGCCCTCGGAATTTGCTTACGTTAGAAGGAAGGAACGTACGTCAGAAAGAACGTATGTAAGAAGGAAGGAGCGGAGTGTTACAAGAACACATGTGTATCATGTGTGGATCCCTTCCATCTAGTGTAAACAAATATAAACTTCATATCGAAGTCAACTATTGCCAGCACATTCTAGGCAACTCGCCCCAATCTATTTCGATATGCCTCACGCAACTCAGTTGAAACGACAACTGGTATCATTGTACCGTCCATCGCACCAATGCATCCCTATCAAGTCATAAATAAATCTGTCAATAAACACAACCAACTTCAAATTGTAGTTTGTGTTAAATGTAACCATAGCTTTTACTTTTCAACAGCAGCAACACAACAACAAGAAGTTTATACAAGCAGTAGCATCAGCGTCACAAAAAAACCAGCAGCTCCAACAGACAGTTTGAAAGCACACTAAACTACAAAGAAGGTAATATTTAATTATGTGGTAGGTCCTACCACATAATGATAAAGCATTATTTTAAATTAAACACAATACTGATGTTAAAATATTTAACATCAAAACTGTTTGATTTCTCCTTCCATCCATTCTTTTAAGTGAATATCAAATGTTTGATACAATTGATGTGCTGTAGCAGGCAACCAAAAATAAAATCTATACTCCTAAAAATACATGTAGTAGTGGAAGTAAGGATAGTTCCCACGAAGAGTATTTAGCCTAGTTTTATGCTACGTGAACAAATATGGGGGTGGTTATGAGTATAACGAAAATAATTTTAAGAAGAACAAATAAGGAACAATTCAAATTAAAATATCGAAATCAATCAAAATAACAAAACTTGGTCTAAGTCAACATCCACCATCAGAATTTTACAACTGATCATCGATGCAAGTATATATTAATTCATACTTTGAATATTCACCATTGGAATTATTTTCCTAACTCTCCTTAGTCGCAGTTAATTAGACAACAAGCGATCTAATTAACCTTAACCACTAAACAACCCAAGACAAGCGCTAACAGTTTAATCTAGTAGCAACTTTAAGAATTAGAGAGATCGATGAAGCTAAACAACACAAGCACAAGTGGTTGAATTTAATTTCGTCGAGTGTTCTTCCTAAGATCGAATAATTTCTGACGCATCAAATCATCAAATCTTAGTTGCTTCACAAAATAGAGGGATCAAACAATTACAGATTTGATATTTAATCTAGCAGTAGATTGCAACAAATAATAAACTAGTAGGCCTCCTAGTAATTAAACGAGACAATCATGAAAATAAGCATAGAAAAACATTTGATACTCAAAGCATAAATTGAACACTAAAAACAAATTAGATCTCACAGTTTTATTGATTTCGAGACTTCCGTTTCCTTCAACCAATTATTAAAGTTTAGCCACACAAGGCCATTATGAAAACTGGAAGGATAAGTTAGAGAATAGGGGAAAGAGAGATACCCTAGTCTGATGATTTTCCCCTTTTACAAGTCCATGCCCCTTATTAGAATCCTCCCAAATCTTCTAAAATATTCTAAACATTATCTTCAAATAACCATATCCAAATCTGACTTAATTAAGAGAAATATTAAAAATAAAATAGAGTCTTAATATAACTAGGAAAGTGGTATTTTCCAGCCGTAACTTTCGTGCACCAGATCTGATGGGAACCAAGATGGGTCTAGTCTTAAAGATCATTTGCAACTTCCAGATGGGCCAAGAAGATCAATGAGAAAATGCAAGAATTGATGTAATCCATTTGGGACAAATTTAGCAAGAGCCCAACATTCAAGATGGGGCTTGAAGGATGAAGATCCAATTTTAATTCATTTGATCAGCTACGGAAGAGGGCAACGACAAGACTTAATGGCTTTGGACTCTTGAAGGGTTTCAACTTATTTAATTCATTTAAAGAACTTATTTTATTAGTTTAGAATAATTGAGTTTATTATGATAAGGACTTAAGGGAGCCTATACAAGGGCATGTTGGGAAAATTATTATTTTATTGAACTAGGGTTAGGGTTACTGTAGCCGAGTACTGTAGCACAGCACTGTAGCCGCGGCACTGTTCATCCAGGGGCACTTTTGGAAGATGGGGGTTTATTTTGGCTAGGGTTTCATTAGGTTTTGCTTTAAATACTCTATGTAGCCTCATTCTAATCAGATTATGAAGTTTATGAAATTTGATGAATTTATTCATTGTGAGTTGAGTTTTACTCCTCTTGTTCTTAATTGAACTTTTGAACTTATCAAAGGTAAATCACAACTTTTGTGGCGTTCCTCCTTTGTAATCTGGGTTCTTGAGACGGGTTCTTCAACGGGTCTAGATTTTAATATAATCTAGGTTCTTGAAACAAGTTCTCATTGGGTCTAGGTTCTCCATCCTTTGACTTGATTTTGGCTTTCTTGGGAAGTTTTCAAATTGACTGTGGGTTCAAGGGATTCCTTTCCCGCGGGTTCATATCATTTGGTATTCAGAGCAAGGTTTCCAATCAGGTCTCATTCTATCTTTTATTTTTTGCATATTTAATTCTAAGGCGTTATTGTTCTAGGATTGATTACAAAAAAAAAAAAAAAAATAGTGGTGGTTAGTAGGGTTGCTGAAATTCATTGTTCTAGGGTTTGTGTTGGCTGAAATCTCTTGTTCTAGGGGCTGTCGTATATCACTTGCCCAAGGGTTTTTGAGTTATTGTTAGGGTTTTTCTCAACTGCTTATTCTTGATTGTGATCAAATCAGTTGGTGAAAGGAAAAGAAAAGAAAAGAAAAGAAAAGAAAGGAAAAGAAAAGAAAAAAAATCGTGAAAAAAAAAAAAAAAAATTTGAGATTTTTTTTTTCTTGATCCTTATCATCAAAGGGGGTGATTCTAGTTGATATCTTGTCTTATTGCTACTGTTTCATTCGTATAATTTCCTTGATTCACGTGCCATTTTTTTTTTCATTCCTTCCGTGTTTCTCTTGTTCTTGTTTCTTGGACTTAATTACTAGTTGGGATAAAACAAGGTTGCTTTGTCTTGATTGAGTCAATTAGTTCTTAAAGAACTTGAGTGGGAAAACTCTTGAGGTAAAAGGCAAAGAGTGAGACTATTATCGAAAAAAGCCAATTAAGAGTGAAACACGAGTGGAGTGTCATTATTCGAGTGTAAACACGTGAGGGAGTGTGTGAGGTTTACTTTTTTTTTTGCCACTAACTTTCTCTTGTGTAGCGCCTAATAATGTCTCATCGGAGTAGCGCATCACCAAGGGGGAGAGCAGATAACTCATCCTTTGTGTTGCAAGCCATGCAACAACAGTTTGAGCGGTTGAACATGGTGTTGGGTGAAGTGAGGGATAGGATGGATCATCAAGAAGCAGCGATTAGAAATCTACAAGATAGGAGGGATAGGAGGCGACGTGAGCATAGAGTTGAAAATCAGTATGAGAATGAAGGAGATGGTGAGGAAGAGGAAGATATAGCATCTGACGTTGGGTCGGGTAGAAATAGAGGAGTTAGGCATGCACTCAATACAAAAATTAAGATGGATGATATAGAGCAGAAGAGTGAGAATATTTTTCATACAAGATGCCACATCAACAACAAGGTATGTAGTATGATCATTGATTTGAGGAGTTGTATTAATTTGGCTAGCACTACTTTAGTTGAGAAATTGAATTTACGTACCTTGAAACACCCTAGACCATACATGTTGCACTGGTTGAGTGATTGTGGGAGGTTAGGGTAAATAAGCAAGTGCTAGTTTCTTTTTCAATTGGGAAATACCAGGATATGGTGCTTTGTGATGTAGTGCCTATGCATGCTAGTCATATTTTGTTGGGGAAGCCATGGCAGTATGATAGGAAGGTGATCCATGATGGGTTAAGGAACATGTACAGTTTTGAAAAAGATGGAAAAACAATCAAACTTGCTCCTTTAACTCCAACACAGGTCCATGGGGATCAATTGAAGCTGAAATGTGAGGTTGCTCAAAACAGAAAGAGTGAAAATGAGAGTGATAAAAAAAGAAAGAGTAAAAGTGAGAGTGATCAAAAAAGAAAAAGTGAAAAGGAGATTGAGCAAACAAGGAAGAGTGAAAGTGAGAATGAGCTGAAAAGCAAGAGTGAAGGTGAGAGTGAAAGTGAAAGTGAGATTGAGCTGAAAAGCAAGAGTGAATGTGAGATTGAGAAGAAAAGAAATAGTGAGACCGAAATGGAGAAAGAGAGAAAAATGAGAGAGAAAAAAGAAGAGGGTGAGACTAAGACCTCAAGCAAAAGAGAGAATGAGTTGAAAAATAATTATGAGGTCGAGAGTACAAAAAAAGATGAAGAAAAAGAGAGTGACAGAAAAAAAGAGAGTGAAAAGAAAAAAGAGTGTGAAAGGAAAAAAGAGAGTGAAAAAGAAAAAGAGAGTGGAAAGAAAAGAGAGTGTGAAGAAAGTGAGAGAAAAACAAAGAGAAAAGTGAGTTTTTATGCTAAGGCAAGTCTTAATCCTAACGAACTTGACGTATGTTTGCCTAGTATTGTTGTCTCTTTGTTTCAGGGATATGAGGTCGTGTTTCCAAGTGGTGTATTTAGTGGATTGCCACCCATTAGGGAGATAGAGCACTATATTGATTTTGTACCAGGTGCAACAATTCCTAATCGACCTTTCTTGGAAGAACATGAGTCATTGACACACTTAAAGGGAGAAGGTAAGTTGTTGACCATAATGCGTGCTAAGCGGGAGGATTCTATTGAGACTTTTGCTCATGTATTCAAATACACACAAGGTATGGAAACTTTTGTGGTTGATGCTTTAGCAAGAAGGTATGTACTTATCTTCATTTTAGATGCAAAATTGTTGAAACTTGAATATGATAAGGAATTGCATGCTAATGATGATGACTTTGCTATTGTATATGGAACATGTGAGAAAGCATCGTTTGGTAAGTTCTATAAACTAGATTGGTACTTGTTTATAAAGAATAGATTTTATGTACCTACTAGTTTTATATGTAAGTTGCTTGTGTGCGATGGACATGGTGGTTTGTTGGGTAACCATGGTGTAAGGAAGACTTTTGTTGTGTTGCATGAACGTTTGTGGGAATATCATTTGCCTTTCAATGACGTGTTGCATGAACATTTGTGGAAGTATCAATTGCCATTCATTAATGTGTTGCATGAACGTTTGCGGGAGTATCATTTGCTTTTCATTGAGTTTGCATATAATTGTAGTGGTCATTCTCGTGAAAATAAGATTTCAGACATGTTGCATAAACGTTTATGGGAGTATCATTTGCCATTCATTGACTTGTTGCATGAACGTTTGCGGGAGTATCATTTGCCATTCATTGACTTGTTGCATGAATGTTTGCGGGAGTATCATTTGCCATTCATTGAGCATGCATATTGGAGTGGTCATTTTGGTTCGAGGAAAACTTTAGATGTACTTCATGAACATTTGTGGGAGTATTATTTGCCATTCATTGAGTTTACATATAATTGGAGTGTTCATGCTACTACTAAATTTTCACCAATTGAAATTGTTTGTTTACTTAATCAATTTCCACCTTCAGATTTAAAGTCTTTACTAGTTGATGACATGAGTAGCTTGGATGGACTATTCCAAATTCTTAAACAAATTAATGAAAATGCATATGTAATGGATCTTCTAGGTAAGTATCATGTTTCTACTATTTTCGATGTTACTAACAATTTTCCCTTTGATCTAGGTGGAGATTCGAGGTCGAATCATTTTGAGGAGAGGGGGAATGATGGGAACCAAGATGGGTCTAGTCTTAAAGATCATTTGCAACTTCCAGATGGGCCAAGAAGATCAATGAGAAAATGCAAGGATTGATGTAATCCATTTGGGACAAGTTTAGCAAGAGCCCAACATTCAAGATGGGGCTTGAAGGATGAAGATCCAATTTTAATTCATTTGATCAGCTACGGAAGAGGGCAACGACAAGACTTAAAGGCTTTGGACTCTTGAAGGGTTTCAACTTATTTAATTCATTTAAAGAACTTATTTTATTAGTTTAGAATAATTGAGTTTATTATGAGAAGGACTTAAGGGAGCCTATGCAAGGGCATGTTGGGAAAGTTATTATTTTATTGAA